>NW_020825451.1:0-73916 GCF_003286085.1 Drosophila persimilis | reverse complement strand
ATATAACATATACATATCATATGCAGCCGAGTTGGAAGAGCTGATAATTGTCACCAAAGGAAAGATAATGTCGCTTATCGCCGCCTTTGATGCAGCAAGCGAGACGAAGCCAGTGTCTTCTTCAGCCCCAACTCATGCTAGACTTCCGAAATTGGCATTACCCAAATTTAGTGGTAAACACTCGGAATTCAAAAATTTCATTAGCCTTTTGAAAGACTAGTCGCTATTGAACCGCTATTTGGACGCAACAGTTATATGTACATACATACATACATCTTTCGTTTACTGCAATCACTGTCCCCCCCCCCCGCCCCAATTTATTTTGTTCTACCTTTCCCGTCGTTAGAACAAAAGGTTTGTTCGTTCGTTCACCCAAGCCACGCGGTATAGAAAATATCCACACATACATACAAGCAGCAGCACCGGTGCATTATTTCGTTATCGCTTTCGCTTCTCCACTGCTGCTTGCGTTGTATTTGTTGGGAGAATTTTCGTTGCCGCTCTTGAGCTTAACGGTGCGCCAAGTGACGCGCTACCCTACATCCAACGGGTATATTGTTTTCGGCTGTTACTTGCCAAGTGACGCGCTACCCTGCATCCAACGGGTATATTGTTTTCGGCTGTTACTTGCCAAGTGACGCGCTACCCTGTATCTAACGGGTATATTGTTTTCGGCTGTTACTTGCAACAACTCTTTCCCTTGATACCTCGTGCCTCGACATTCAATTAAAATTCGTTTTCGATTATCGTTCTCGTTCAAAATTTAAAATTAAAAAAAAAAAAAAATAATAATAATAATAAATAAATAAATAAAAACACAACCATTATGGCAGAAAAAAGTAAACCCACTCTTGAAGACTTAAAGATTAAGCTCAAAAGTAGAGTAAAAAGCATTCGCCGCTTAGAGGATCGATTAGATCAAGGGTCGATTCCTTTGCAATTACCGGAATTACAATGTAGATTAGATTGTTTGAATGCTTCAATTGAAAGGCTAACCATTTGCAGGAGCAAATCGAGGATATAACAGGTGATGATGCATATGCAGCCGAGTTGGAAGAGCTGATAATTGTCACCAAAGGAAAGATAATGTCGCTTATCGCCGCCTTTGATGCAGCAAGCGAGACGAAGCCAGTGTCTTCTTCAGCCCCAACTCATGCTAGACTTCCGAAATTGGCATTACCCAAATTTAGTGGTAAACACTCGGAATTCAAAAATTTCATTAGCCTTTTTGAAAGACTAGTCCATAGCGACAACAGCATACCGGTGATCGAAAAATTTAATCATTTGATTTCGTGCCTCTCTGATGAAGCATTAGGAACAATAAAGGCGTTCCAAGTCACCGAGGCAAATTATGAAAAGGCCATGGCTGGCCTAAAACGAGTGTATGACAACGATTATTTGATTTTCACGAATAATATTTCCACATTGTTCAATCTGCCGAGAATGTCGCATCAATCTGCATCATCTCTAAGAACTCTAATCGATACTGTTTCGTCGATTTACGGATCGTTACTGTCGATCGGAGATGATACAACAATTTCGAATGCAATGCTCATTCATCTCGTTTTAAACAGAGTCGACCCAGTGACGAAACAAAAGTGGGATGAACAGCTTACTTATGAGAAGTTGCCGCTTTGGTCCGACTTTGAGAAAGTCTTGAATCGTCGATACCAGCATCTGTCTGCTGAAGAATCGACCAAGCCAAGGCAAGACAAAGTCATGCCAAGCAAGCAACATAATCGCAGTTCATTTGCTTGTTCTTCCACTTCCACCAACAGTAGAACTCAGCAAACTTGTAGCTACTGCAATTCAGGAGACCATGTAGTGTCAAATTGCCCTTCATTTTCGCGTCTCTCGGTGATGCAAAGGTTTGAGTTTGCTAAGTCGGCATCCCTATGCATTAATTGTCTGCGAAAAGGCCACGCTGTTGTAAAATGCAAAGCCAATAAATGTCGAGTGTGCAGCCGCTCACATCATACATTATTGCATCGATACACAGTGTCGGCTAATAGTCTCGCGTTGCCACCACCCCAAGAGAGTCCTTCTCCTCCATCAAATCAGAATCAACCTTCCACGTCACATGTTTTGCATGCGACAGCGTTGGACAGGGTAATTCTGGCTACGTCGATCGTAAGCGTCCGAACTAAGAGCGGTGAACACATTCTGGCCAGAGCTCTGCTCGACTCTGGATCACAAACAAATTTCATTACCGAGGACCTCGCTAATCGCTTACAGATCCGTAGAGAGGAGTCCTGTATTAACTTGCTTGGAATTGGTGAATCTAATTCTCAAGTAAAGGATAAAATACACACAGTGGTGAAGTCGCGAATAAATGGTAGTGAGTTCTCCTTTGATTTTTGGATCCTGAAATCAATTTCAGGTTATCACCCTGACCAGTCAGTGAATGTGACTGACTGGCGAATCCCAGAGAACCTACCACTGGCAGACCCTTATTTCTACAAGCCACAAAGAATAGATATGTTAATTGGAGCAGAATCGTTCTTTGAATTATTAGCTGTTGGTCAAATTAAACAAGGTCCTGACTTTCCAACTCTTCAGAAAACCCTTCTTGGTTGGGTTGTGTCGGGAAAATATGTTTCCAGGAGTTCTGCTCCTCAAATTACAAACAGTTTGAGTTGCAGTGAAGAGTTGCTAGTATCCATCGATAGGACCTTGAAAAAGTTTTGGTCACTGGAAGAAATGCCATCTACCAAGAAAATTGCCACACCTGAGCACAAGCTATGTGAAGAACACTATCGTAAGACGACTCAGGTACTATCATCAGGTCGGTTCGAAGTAAGGCTCCCGTTTAAATCAGATCCAAATTGTTTAGGCAACTCCTTTGAGGTTGCGAAACGGCGGTTTTTGTCGCTTGAAAGACGATTGCATCGTGACCCTGAGTTGAAGAAAATGTACTTGGAATTCATGGAAGAGTACCTCTCCTTAGGTCATATGTCTCCTACTGACAATACGATTCCGTCTACTCCACACTACGTAATCCCTCATCAGTGTGTTCTGAGGCCCCAAAGTACGTCTACCAAGCTCCGAGTCGTGTTCGATGCTTCGTCCAAGACGTCCTCACAGGTGGCCTTAAATGACATTCTGATGGTGGGACCTACCATTCAAGAGGAATTATACTCGACACTGCTCCGTTTCCGTCTGCACAGGTTTGCCCTGACTGCTGATGTTAAAAAGATGTATCGCCAAGTGATGGTGAACGAAGCGGATCGGCAGTTTCAGCTCATAGTGTGGAGAAGAGACCCTTCTGAATCCTTGAGATTATACAAGCTCAACACTGTAACCTATGGGACTGGACCAGCCCCATTCTTAGCTATCCGGTGTTTGAAAAGGTTGAGTGAGTCTGCGAAGCTCTCATTCCCTAGAGCTGCTAACGTTATTGGGTCCGACTTTTACGTCGATGACTTGTTGACTGGTGCTGCATGCGTAGAGGAGCTAAGGGCAATTAAGTCCGAAGTGTCTCAGGTTCTTCAGACCGCAGGGTTTGAGTTGACTAAGTGGTTTTCAAACTCACCCGAGATCACCGCATCTGAGAGCACAGCCAAACCCATAACAATCTCGGATTCAGAGTCGACAAAGGCGTTAGGAATCTCATGGTTACCTACTGACGATGCCTTTAAGTTCAAAATTGACAATTCAGTTATGGGTCTCCGAGCGACAAAACGGAACATACTATCGGTGACATCAAAGTTGTTTGACCCCCTAGGTTTATTAAGTCCTATCGTTATAAAAGGCAAGATCCTATTGCAGGAGCTTTGGCTTAACAAACTAGATTGGGATGAGTCGATCCCGCTGCATTTGGAAACAGCGTGGAATAAGTTGAAAAATACACTATCTCAATTGGAAGACATATCCATATCTCGGTTTGTGTATTCCGATCCGATGTCACCGGTTCAAATACATGCCTTTGCTGACGCCTCCATGAGAGCGTATGGAGCGTGCGTCTATATACGTAGCAGAACTGCAGAAGGTTTAAAAGTATCATTGTTGACTTCGAAATCCAAAGTAGCGCCGCTCAAGACCAAAACGCTCCCAAGGCTTGAGTTATGTGCCGCTCACCTTCTCGCAGATCTCTGTCACAGAATCAAGCCCCTATTAAACGTGCCCATTGAACGAGTCGTTTATTGGTCGGATTCAGAGGTAACTCTCCATTGGATCCGGTCTCATCCATCGTCGTTGTCGACTTTCGTTTCAAATAGAGTGGCTGAGATTCAAGAGTGGTCAGATGATGCTACGTGGCGGCATGTACCCACGAAACAGAACCCAGCAGATATTGTCTCAAGAGGTTGTGACGTCGACGAAATCGTTCAGTCAATTTGGTTCGAAGGACCATCATTTCTGAAAGAGGAAGAAGAAAACTGGCCCAAGAACGCTCATTTCGAACACTCCGATGATCTTCAGCTGGAAAAGAGGAAGACTGCGGTCGGGCTGACCGCGGCTGTGCGAAGTTCGGAGCTGTTAGATGTCATCGAGGGATTCTCGTCACACCTCAAACTGCTTAGAGTGTTTGTGTATGTGTTCCGCTTTATAAGAAAATGTAAAGACCCAAGCCTAAAATTCGAAAAAACTATCTCACCGACCGAATACAATGAAGCCTTTTATAAAATTGTCGAAATCGTCCAGCATCACGAGTATCAAGGAGAAATCGAAAAGGTTAGGAAAGGATCTACAATTGGTCCTAGTCTTCAGCGGTTGAACCCATTCATCCATGAAGACACAGGGACTTGGTGTAACTTTTCGTTGTTGCGAGTGGGGGGGCGACTAGCTAAAGCTCCTATATCATACGATGCCAAGTTTCCTCTGCTTTTGACTAAGCGCTCGCAATTCGTGCGAAGCTATATTCGTCATCTGCACCATTCGAATTTTCATGTCGGCCCACGAGCACTTGTGAGCATCCTTCGACAGAGCGTGTGGATAGTGAACGCTCAGGAGGTCTGCCGTCAGACAGTTCGATCATGTATGCGCTGTTTTAAATGCAAGCCTCGATTGCTGACGCAACTCATGGGGAATTTACCCGCAGATCGACTCCGTGCTCTCCGCCCATTTTCAATTTGCGGCGTTGATTTTTGTGGACCAGTGCACACGACATTGAAAATTCGCGGAAGGCCCCCATACAAGTCATACATTGCGCTTTTTGTTTGTTTTGCGTCCAAGGCGGTTCACCTAGAAATAGTTTCCGATCTAACCACTGATTGTTTTTTGTTGGCTTTTCAAAGGTTCGTCGGGCGCCGAGGATATCCCCAAGTCGTTCATTGCGACAACGGGACGAACTTCGTCGGAGCGAGCCGCCATCTCAGCGCTCTGCGGATCAGGCTCAAGGAGCAGGGAGACGCAATTCGCGACTTTGCGTCAAAAAACGGATGCGAATTTGCGTTCATACCGCCGCGAGCTCCTCACATGGGAGGGCTATGGGAGGCAGGTGTAAAAACTGCCAAGAGCCTACTCCTACGGGCGGTAGGCAGCGCGCTCCTAACCGCCGAAGAGCTCGCCACAGTCCTCGTCGGCATCGAGGCCATAATGAACTCGAGGCCGCTGGGAGCCATCAGCCAAGATCCAAGCGACGGCGAGGCCCTAACACCCGGGCACCTGCTGACAGGCGGGTCGCTCATCGCCCCCCCAGCACTGCGGACTCCGGACCAGGAGAGTCTCAGTTGCTTGCGGCGATGGCGACTTGTCTCGTCAGTCAGGCAAGCGTTTTGGCAGCGATGGTCCCGCGAATATGTCCTGGGGCTGCAAATTCGGGGCAAATGGCACCAGCAGCAACCGAACCTCGAGGAAGGAGACCTCGTCATCGTGGCCGAGGACAATCTGCCGCCTCAGGAGTGGCTCGTAGGGAGGGTCATAGCCACGCACGCAGGAGAGGACGGCATGGTCAGGGTCGTCGAAATAAGGACTAGCACTGGAGCGGTTTTTCGGCGGCCCATACACAAATTAGCGCCGCTCCCAATGTGTTGAAGCCGATGCAGGCGTTCAACGGGGCCGGTGTTGCGTGACCTTCCATCCATGGCCACAATTATTAGTTATAGATGGAATTATGAATTATGAAGTCTAGTGTAAGTTAGGCTAGGGCAAAGCGGGAGCGCAATAAAAGCTCGCTCTCTCGCTCTTGGCGAATTCGCCCCGCTTTGCCACCGTAGGATAGCTAGAGTAAGAGATTTGAATTGTGAAGAAAATATAGTTGTTCGCCAACCTTGAAATAGATCGAGCGTATCAAGTTTTTCGCCCCGCCAAATAAATAATTTAAATTACAGCCACCCAAAGTTTTCGGTAACTGATTAGAAAAACTCTTCTAATTTTTCATGGCGCCCCCGGGTGGACTGTAAAGTGAATTATAGGCAACAAAAAACAAGTGACAGTGACACAAGAAATTGCAGTATACATATGCAAACATATTCGTTGCCCGCGTCGTGTGTGTGTGCAATCGGCAATCAATTTTTGTAAAATATCATCGCGTCGGTCGCGCCAACAATAATTTTTGTGCAATTCTGCTACCGCCGAGGGATGCCCTGCGAAAAAGACAGGAAAGTAGCAGTTGGATTCAAAAATCCAAAAGAGGAATCAGAGGTATTTGTGCAGAAAATTGAAGGCTGAGCAAAAGACATTCAGATCTCTCTTTGAGGTGTCTTGTGCTGAAAACATTGCACATCGCCTTCAATTCTAGGCACAGACGTATGATACATATATAGTAGAGCTTGATTGCATGCATTTTGTTAGTAATTGCATAAATATAACTAAAAACATAAATACATACATACATATCGACCCAAACAGACATACATATGTGAACCGCTATTTGGACGCAACAGTTATATGTACATACATACATACATCTTTCGTTTACTGCAATCACTGTCCCCCCCCCCCCCCCCCCCCCCATTTTATTTTGTTCTACCTTTCTCGTCGTTAGAACAAAGTTTGTTCGTTCGTTCACCCAAGCCACGGCGTATAGAAAATATCCACACATACATACAAGCAGCAGCACCGGTGCATTATTTCGTTATCGCTTTCGCTTCTCCACTGCTGCTTGCGTTGTATTTGTTGGGAGAATTTTCGTTGCCGCTCTTGAGCTTAACGGTGCGCCAAGTGACGCGCTACCCTACATCCAACGGGTATATTGTTTTCGGCTGTTACTTGCCAAGTGACGCGCTACCCTGCATCCAACGGGTATATTGTTTTCGGCTGTTACTTGCCAAGTGACGCGCTACCCTGTATCTAACGGGTATATTGTTTTCGGCTGTTACTTGCAACAACTCTTTCCCTTGATACCTCGTGCCTCGACATTAAATTAAAATTCGTTTTCGATTATCGTTCTCGTTCAAAAATTTAAAATTAAAAAAAAAAAATAATAATAATAATAAATAAATAAATAAAAACACAACCATTATGGCAGAAAAAAGTAAACCCACTCTTGAAGACTTAAAGATTAAGCTCAAAAGTAGAGTAAAAAGCATTCGCCGCTTAGAGGATCGATTAGATCAAGGGTCGATTCCTTTGCAATTACCGGAATTACAATGTAGATTAGATTGTTTGAATGCTTCAATTGAAAAGGCTAACCATTTGCAGGAGCAAATCGAGGATATAACAGGTGATGATGCATATGCAGCCGAGTTGGAAGAGCTGATAATTGTCACCAAAGGAAAGATAATGTCGCTTATCGCCGCCTTTGATGCAGCAAGCGAGACGAAGCCAGTGTCTTCTTCAGCCCCAACTCATGCTAGACTTCCGAAATTGGCATTACCCAAATTTAGTGGTAAACACTCGGAATTAAAAAATTTCATTAGCCTTTTTGAAAGACTAGTCCATAGCGACAACAGCATACCGGTGATCGAAAAATTTAATCATTTGATTTCGTGCCTCTCTGATGAAGCATTAGGAACAATAAAGGCGTTCCAAGTCACCGAGGCAAATTATGAAAAGGCCATGGCTGGCCTAAAACGAGTGTATGACAACGATTATTTGATTTTCACGAATAATATTTCCACATTGTTCAATCTGCCGAGAATGTCGCATCAATCTGCATCATCTCTAAGAACTCTAATCGATACTGTTTCGTCGATTTACGGATCGTTACTGTCGATCGGAGATGATACAACAATTTCGAATGCAATGCTCATTCACCTCGTTTTAAACAGAGTCGACCCAGTGACGAAACAAAAGTGGGATGAACAGCTTACTTATGAGAAGTTGCCGCTTTGGTCCGACTTTGAGAAAGTCTTGAATCGTCGATACCAGCATCTGTCTGCTGAAGAATCGACCAAGCCAAGGCAAGACAAAGTCATGCCAAGCAAGCAACATAATCGCAGTTCATTTGCTTGTTCTTCCACTTCCACCAACAGTAGAACTCAGCAAACTTGTAGCTACTGCAATTCAGGAGACCATGTAGTGTCAAATTGCCCTTCATTTTCGCGTCTCTCGGTGATGCAAAGGTTTGAGTTTGCTAAGTCGGCATCCCTATGCATTAATTGTCTGCGAAAAGGCCACGCTGTTGTAAAATGCAAAGCCAATAAATGTCGAGTGTGCAGCCGCTCACATCATACATTATTGCATCGATACACAGTGTCGGCTAATAGTCTCGCGTTGCCACCACCCCAAGAGAGTCCTTCTCCTCCATCAAATCAGAATCAACCTTCCACGTCACATGTTTTGCATGCGACAGCGTTGGACAGGGTAATTCTGGCTACGTCGATCGTAAGCGTCCGAACTAAGAGCGGTGAACACATTCTG
The DNA here is from genome assembly GCF_003286085.1 of Drosophila persimilis. Classification (NCBI taxonomy): domain Eukaryota; kingdom Metazoa; phylum Arthropoda; class Insecta; order Diptera; family Drosophilidae; genus Drosophila; species Drosophila persimilis. Next base: position 65,174 of record NW_020825451.1, on the reverse strand, counting down.
GCCAGAGCTCTGCTCGACACTGGATCACAAACAAATTTCATTACCGAGGACCTCGCTAATCGCTTACAGATCCGTAGAGAGGAGTCCTGTATTAACTTGCTTGGAATTGGTGAATCTAATTCTCAAGTAAAGGATAAAATACACACAGTGGTGAAGTCGCGAATAAATGGTAGTGAGTTCTCCTTTGATTTTTGGATCCTGAAATCAATTTCAGGTTATCACCCTGACCAGTCAGTGAATGTGACTGACTGGCGAATCCCAGAGAACCTACCACTGGCAGACCCTTATTTCTACAAGCCACAAAGAATAGATATGTTAATTGGAGCAGAATCGTTCTTTGAATTATTAGCTGTTGGTCAAATTAAACAAGGTCCTGACTTTCCAACTCTTCAGAAAACCCTTCTTGGTTGGGTTGTGTCGGGAAAATATGTTTCCAGGAGTTCTGCTCCTCAAATTACAAACAGTTTGAGTTGCAGTGAAGAGTTGCTAGTATCCATCGATAGGACCTTGAAAAAGTTTTGGTCACTGGAAGAAATGCCATCTACCAAGAAAATTGCCACACCTGAGCACAAGCTATGTGAAGAACACTATCGTAAGACGACTCAGGTACTATCATCAGGTCGGTTCGAAGTAAGGCTCCCGTTTAAATCAGATCCAAATTGTTTAGGCAACTCCTTTGAGGTTGCGAAACGGCGGTTTTTGTCGCTTGAAAGACGATTGCATCGTGACCCTGAGTTGAAGAAAATGTACTTGGAATTCATGGAAGAGTACCTCTCCTTAGGTCATATGTCTCCTACTGACAATACGATTCCGTCTACTCCACACTACGTAATCCCTCATCAGTGTGTTCTGAGGCCCCAAAGTACGTCTACCAATGCTCCGAGTCGTGTTCGATGCTTCGTCCAAGACGTCCTCACAGGTGGCCTTAAATGACATTCTGATGGTGGGACCTACCATTCAAGAGGAATTATACTCGACACTGCTCCGTTTCCGTCTGCACAGGTTTGCCCTGACTGCTGATGTTAAAAAGATGTATCGCCAAGTGATGGTGAACGAAGCGTATCGGCAGTTTCAGCTCATAGTGTGGAGAAGAGACCCTTCTGAATCCTTGAGATTATACAAGCTCAACACTGTAACCTATGGGACTGGACCAGCCCCATTCTTAGCTATCCGGTGTTTGAAAAGGTTGAGTGAGTCTGCGAAGCTCTCATTCCCTAGAGCTGCTAACGTTATTGGGTCCGACTTTTACGTCGATGACTTGTTGACTGGTGCTGCATGCGTAGAGGAGCTAAGGGCAATTAAGTCCGAAGTGTCTCAGGTTCTTCAGACCGCAGGGTTTGAGTTGACTAAGTGGTTTTCAAACTCACCCGAGATCACCGCATCTAAGAGCACAGCCAAACCCATAACAATCTCGGATTCAGAGTCGACAAAGGCGTTAGGAATCTCATGGTTCCTACTGACGATGCCTTTAAGTTCAAAATTGACAATTCAGTTATGGGTCTCCAAGCGACAAAACGGAACATACTATCGGTGACATCAAAGTTGTTTGACCCCCTAGGTTTATTAAGTCCTATCGTTATAAAAGGCAAGATCCTATTGCAGGAGCTTTGGCTTAACAAACTAGATTGGGATGAGTCGATCCCAGCGTGGAATAAGTTGAAAAATACACTATCTCAATTGGAAGACATATCCATATCTCGGTTTGTGTATTCCGATCCGATGTCACCGGTTCAAATACATGCCTTTGCTGACGCCTCCATGAGAGCGTATGGAGCGTGCGTCTATATACGTAGCAGAACTGCAGAAGGTTTAAAAGTATCATTGTTGACTTCGAAATCCAAAGTAGCGCCGCTCAAGACCAAAACGCTCCCAAGGCTTGAGTTATGTGCCGCTCACCTTCTCGCAGATCTCTGTCACAGAATCAAGCCCCTATTAAACGTGCCCATTGAACGAGTCGTTTATTGGTCGGATTCAGAGGTAACTCTCCATTGGATCCGGTCTCATTCATCGTCGTTGTCGACTTTCGTTTCAAATAGAGTGGCTGAGATTCAAGAGTGGTCAGATGATGCTAAGTGGCGGCATGTACCCACGAAACAGAACCCAGCAGATATTGTCTCAAGAGGTTGTGACGTCGACGAAATCGTTCAGTCAATTTGGTTCGAAGGACCATCATTTCTGAAAGAGGAAGAAGAAAACTGGCCCAAGAACGCTCATTTCGAACACTCCGATGATCTTCAGCTGGAAAAGAGGAAGACTGCGGTCGGGCTGACCGCGGCTGTGCGAAGTTCGGAGCTGTTAGATGTCATCGAGGGATTCTCGTCACACCTCAAACTGCTTAGAGTGTTTGTGTATGTGTTCCGCTTTATAAGAAAATGTAAAGACCCAAGCCTAAAATTCGAAAAAACTATCTCACCGACCGAATACAATGAAGCCTTTTATAAAATTGTCGAAATCGTCCAGCATCACGAGTATCAAGGAGAAATCGAAAAGGTTAGGAAAGGATCTACAATTGGTCCTAGTCTTCAGCGGTTGAACCCATTCATCCATGAAGACACAGGGACTTGGTGTAACTTTTCGTTGTTGCGAGTGGGGGGGCGACTAGCTAAAGCTCCTATATCATACGATGCCAAGTTTCCTCTGCTTTTGACTAAGCGCTCGCAATTCGTGCGAAGCTATATTCGTCATCTGCACCATTCGAATTTTCATGTCGGCCCACGAGCACTTGTGAGCATTCTTCGACAGAGCGTGTGGATAGTGAACGCTCAGGAGGTCTGCCGTCAGACAGTTCGATCATGTATGCGCTGTTTTAAATGCAAGCCTCGATTGCTGACGCAACTCATGGGGAATTTACCCGCAGATCGACTCCGTGCTCTCCGCCCATTTTCAATTTGCGGCGTTGATTTTTGTGGACCAGTGCACACGACATTGAAAATTCGCGGAAGGCCCCCATACAAGTCATACATTGCGCTTTTTGTTTGTTTTGCGTCCAAGGCGGTTCACCTAGAAATAGTTTCCGATCTAACCACTGATTGTTTTTTGTTGGCTTTTCAAAGGTTCGTCGGGCGCCGAGGATATCCCCAAGTCGTTCATTGCGACAACGGGACGAACTTCGTCGGAGCGAGCCGCCATCTCAGCGCTCTGCGGATCAGGATCAAGGAGCAGGGAGACGCAATTCGCGACTTTGCGTCAAAAAACGGATGCGAATTTGCGTTCATACCGCCGCGAGCTCCTCACATGGGAGGGCTATGGGAGGCAGGTGTAAAAACTGCCAAGAGCCTACTCCTACGGGCGGTAGGCAGCGCGCTCCTAACCGCCGAAGAGCTCGCCACAGTCCTCGTCGGCATCGAGGCCATAATGAACTCGAGGCCGCTGGGAGCCATCAGCCAAGATCCAAGCGACGGCGAGGCCCTAACACCCGGGCACCTGCTGACAGGCGGGTCGCTCATCGCCCCCCCAGCACTGCGGACTCCGGACCAGGAGAGTCTCAGTTGCTTGCGGCGATGGCGACTTGTCTCGTCAGTCAGGCAAGCGTTTTGGCAGCGATGGTCCCGCGAATATGTCCTGGGGCTGCAAATTCGGGGCAAATGGCACCAGCAGCAACCGAACCTCGAGGAAGGAGACCTCGTCATCGTGGCCGAGGACAATCTGCCGCCTCAGGAGTGGCTCGTAGGGAGGGTCATAGCCACGCACGCAGGAGAGGACGGCATGGTCAGGGTCGTCGAAATAAGGACTAGCACTGGAGCGGTTTTTCGGCGGCCCATACACAAATTAGCGCCGCTCCCAATGTGTTGAAGCCGATGCAGGCGTTCAACGGGGCCGGTGTTGCGTGACCTTCCATCCATGGCCACAATTATTAGTTATAGATGGAACTATGAATTATGAATTATGAAGTCTAGTGTAAGTTAGGCTAGGGCAAAGCGGGAGCGCAATAAAAGCTCGCTCTCTCGCTCTTGGCGAATTCGCCCCGCTTTGCCACCGTAGGATAGCTAGAGTAAGAGATTTGAATTGTGAAGAAAATATAGTTGTTCGCCAACCTTGAAATAGATCGAGCGTATCAAGTTTTTCGCCCCGCCAAATAAATAATTTAAATTACAGCCACCCAAAGTTTTCGGTAACTGATTAGAAAAACTCTTCTAATATACCTGTAAGTTTTAGAGAGAGAGCACACACACATGGACACGCATGACCACGGCTAACACCGGATTATCTTGATCTTTTCTTTTTCTTTTTGTTTAGGGACTTTTTTTTGGGCATATATAGAGCATAAATCAAATTATTCCATATTTAACTTCTATATATTATTCTTTATTCAATATATATTCGTTTATTCAGGTTCGATGGGGGTAGGTCTTGATACATAGACCAAGGTGTAGGCGCACGGAAAAAGCTCCAAGCAGCTGGTTTCGTTTCACGGGCAAAAGGGGCAACGGCCTAACAAGCGCATATATGTTCTTTGGGAGTAAATGCACAATGGGCCACAAAGAGGTTCATACGAGTTCTGCCCGTTCCGTTGGGGTTTATTTAATACACTTAACCTGCACATGCCATGATCTGACTTTTAGGTTAGGGCGAAGCACGGTGACAAAAAAATTCGGGTCAGGGTCTCTTTTTTATTGGACGAGTCTGGTTATTCCTTGTCATTAGCAAGGAAGATCACTTGGCACTTTTTGTTTAGGGCTCTTGGCCCGGTGGCTGGATGGACCACTCTCGGTCGCGACGACTCGCGTTGGGGCGGCGAAGAGCTCGCTGCTGCCGGCGCTAAAGCTCGGAAACGGCTGAGGGGCCCCTCTCTGTCGGCGCTGAAGCTCGGGAACTGCTGAAGGGCTCGATGTGGTGGATGGCGTTGGGGCTTTAGGTGGAGTTTCCCAACTCTACGGTGGACCGCTTTGGTGGAGGGCGTTGGGGCGTTGGGGGGAGCGTCCCAACTCTACGGTGGCCCGCTTTGGGGCGATCGTCGGAAAAAACTGCACCATCCTCTGCACAGTGGATGGGGGATTGATTTCTCTACTGGGTGGATGGGGTCTTGCTTTCGAAAGGCCGGCGGATCGTGCTGATCTACGGAGAACTTTTATTTGATTTTTAACTTTTATTAAATTTTTTTCTTGAGAGCTGGATAAGTACGTCCGTACTGTTCGGATACCATGAGGAGAGAGCGAGCTGCTTTTCCCGGAAATCAAGGCCTCATCCCATCGTTCTTCCCTTTTTCTTTCCGATTTGTCAAAATGACAGTGGGAGGAAGAGGCCGATTAAAACGTCAGCCAAAAGAAATATAATAAATAATATGGCGTGTTAAAAGCTTAGCTTTCTTGAACCCAACAGAAGACTTAGCCTATTCGCGTAGCATAATTTTAGGGAAAATTAAGACGTCGATGCAAACAATTTTTTTTCTTACAACAAGCGCACTACATAATCCCCCCACTTAAATTACGCTTGGGGTGGGACACCCAAAGTGGGATCCGCTGACTGATCACATTGAAGGTCGGGCGTTTACTCTCGGCTATTTTGTAGGCCGGGCATTGAATGATCGCGCTGAAGACCGTTCATTGAATGACTGCTCGCGCCGAGGGCCGGGCATTTGCTATCCTCTTCTGGGTCTGGGTACGAAATATATAGCCGGGCTGGTTGGTCTTCGGGAGGATTCCGACGCTCACTCGGCCTCTACCGCTCACGACGCGCTGCTCGCCGCGCCCGTGTCGCTCTCTCTCCAGCGATTTCTACCCAGCTTCGGCTCGGTTCCCTTTCTCTGCCGTCTTGCCGCGGCGCTCTCCTCCTCGTGTGGGCGCGGCGGCCACGTGTTGACGCTATGGCTAGGGAGGTTAGGGAAGCCAGCCTCGCCTGTACGTGAATAATGGTCGACCTCACGGGCGGTTTTACAGAGATATACAGCTATTATTGGCCTAATGGTTCCGACTGGCATAGTACAGTCCCGATTCCCCTGCTACTCGTTATACCCGATACTCAAAATGAGTATTGGGGTATATTAGATTTGTGGTGAAAATGGATGTGTGTAACGTCCAGAAGGAATCGTTTCCGACCCCATAAAGTATATATATTCTTGATCAGCATCAATAGCCGAGTCGATTAAGCCATGTCTGTCTGTCCGTCTGTCCGTCTGTCCGTCCGTCCGTCTGTCCGTCTGTCCGTCCCCTTCAGCGCCTAATGCTCAAAGACTATAAGAGCTAGAGCAACGATGTTTTGGATCCAGACTTCTGTGATATGTCACTGCTACAAAAATATTTCAAAACTTTGCCCCGCCCACTTCCGCCTCCACAAAGGACGAAAATCTGTGGCATCCACAATTTTGACGATACGAGAAAACCAAAAACGCAGAAACGAAGAGAATGACCATATCTTTTAGACTGCAGAATCTGAATTGGATCGTATTATTATTATAGCCAGCATCAAGAAAACAATTTCATTTTTTCTCCGCCCTGTCTCTCTCTAACCCTGTCTCCGACCCCCGTAGCAATTATTAGTTCGACAGTGTCCCGTGAGTGCTATCCGGCGATTGCCTAGGCACCCTCGGCGATGCTTGTCGATATCCCCGATCCCCGTAGCAATTCTTAGTTCGAAAGTGTCCCGTGAGTACTATCCGGCGATTGCCTAGGTGCCCCGGCCCCGTAATAATTCTTAGTTCGACAGTGTCCCGTGAGTGCTATCCGGTGATTACCGGAAGCATTACATTTAGAAGGTGTACGAGATGGATGGGCATGCATTCATGTGTTGTGTTCATGATCGACAGATCTAGCAGAGGAACTCCCGCAAGTGTCCCAGAGAGGGCAGATAGGTGTCTGGGATCATGTCCACTTTGCTGTGTCCTTCGTCATTGCAAATCTGGCGCACCTCTTTCAAGATGCTGACGCCGGTGCCCACGAAAAGCGATTGGAAGCCGCAGTTGCTGGCGAACAGAATGTCCGTGTAGAGACTGGAATAGGCGGGTGAGGTAAGAGCAGGTGGGGCAGGAGGACGGACCACTTACATGTCGCCAACCATCAGCGTGGACTCCCGCTTGAGGACGCCGCATTGCAGCAGCTGCTCCACCATCAGGGGATTCGGCTTGCCCAAAATCAGCGGCATTCGGCCAGTGATGGCCTTCACGGCGGCTACCATGGCACCGGCGCCCACAATCATCCGGTTTTTGCCCACCGGATAGGCGGTGTCCAGACAGGTGCCCAGGAAGAGGACCTTCGGCTGCTGGAGGTACGAACTGGCCCTGATTATCTTCGGCACATTGAAGCTCTCATCCTTGCCGATTATCACGGCGCCCACCTCGTGATCCAGGTACATATCCTTGGCAAACTGTTCCATGGGCTTGAGCAGCTTCTCCTTGCCCACAGAGAAGCTGCAGATGTTCTCCTTGGCCAGCTCATCGACAATGGCCGACTCCCCGACGATGTACGCCTTCTTTTTGAACCCCTTCGCGCTGGCCTGGCCACGGACAGCGCCGAGCTCAGTATCTGCTCTTCCTGGATCTCGTAGCCGAACTGGTGCGCCTTCGCGGCCAGATCCTTGGTGAGCAGACCCGAATGGTTGGTCGCCACCAGCACCTGCCTGCCCGAGCTCTTGATCATATTAAAGGTCTCCACTGCCCCATTGATCGGCCGGTTCAGGTGCCACAGAACACCGTCGGCATCGAATATCACCGATTCGATTGTGGTCAGCCACTGGCGCACCTTCTCCTTGGGTATTTTGGTCAGATCCGTGCAGGTACGCTTGAACATGGCTCAGCACGGGACTACAACTGCTCGTAGGTGATATTTTGAAACAACAATAAAACAGTCAAACCACAATTGACATTCCACACAGCCAGTACTAGATTGTGAGTTTTCTCAGAAACCAAGATCTCAGATCCAATCAAAAAGCACTGTTTGAACAGAGCAAGCCCAGCACCGAGAAATAATAGGTACACATCGTATTAACCGCTCTCAGGACCCTTCTCGGGATCCCCCCTAAAGGGCGCGCCAGTGCCACATAAATTTAATTATCAATCAATTATACTTTCCCCCCACAGCGAGGGGTATCAAAAGTACTGCCGTAAGAGCGTGGTGTCTATCTGTCTGTCTAAAGTAATGAATGTAGTCTAAGGGGTAAGGTGTAAGGGGTAAGGTGTCAGGTGTAGGGGCCTTAATAGTTTCGGGAGGGTATGAATGGCAGCAAGTCCGAGAGCCTGTGCAGATACAGGTCTGGTATCTGCTGGTACGCAAAGGCCTGCTTAGAGGCCAGGGCATGGCGGACATCCTGGAGACTGCTGACGCCAGTGCCCACCAGTAGAGTGTGAAAGCCGCAGTTGTAGCCGAACTGCATATCCGTGTACATGCTGGGCGGGGGGGGGGTAAAGGCATGAAAGTAAGCGAAAATACCATATAGGAGTGAGAAACTCACGTGTCGCCCACCAGCAGGGTGCGTTCAGGCTCGATGACACCCTGACGTATCAGATGGGAGCAGACATAGGGACTGGGCTTGCCGCAGGTGAACGGGGCCCGCTTCGCCACCGCCTGTATGGCAGCCACCACGACTCCCGCCCCGGGCACTTGACGGTCGGCAGCCACTGGAAAGGCGCGATCGCGATTGGTGGCCAAAAAGAGGGTCTTTGGGTCCCGGAGGTATATGCTGGCCTTGGTCAGCTTCAGCACATTGAGGCCCAAGTCCATGCCGACGGCCACGGCGCCCACATTCGCATCTAAGTACATTTTTTGCACCTGGTCCACCATAGAGTTCTCCTGCGTGGAGGCCAAGTCCAGCGGCAGACTCTCGATCCCGACCTGCCGCAGCTCGTCCTTGATGCCCTGGCCACCCACGATGTAGACCTTGCGATTGAACTTCCGCTCTCGCATATAGCGGGCCAGAGCCTGCGCCGAGGAGAGGATCTCGTTCTCGGCGCAGGCTCTGGCCCGCTATATGCGAGAGCGGAAGTTCAATCGCAAGGTCTACATCGTGGGTGGCCAGGGCATCAAGGACGAGCTGCGGCAGGTCGGGATCGAGAGTCTGCCGCTGGACTTGGCCTCCACGCAGGAGAACTCCATGGTGGACCAGGTGCAAAAAATGTACTTAGATGCGAATGTGTCCTTCGTCATTGCAAATCTGGCGCACCTCTTTCAAGATGCTGACGCCGGTGCCCACGAAAAGCGATTGGAAGTCGCAGTTGCTGGCGAACAGAATGTCCGTGTAGAGACTGGAATAGGCGGGTGAGGTAAGAGCAGGTGGGGCAGGAGGACGGACCACTTACGTGTCGCCAACCATCAGCGTGGACTCCCGCTTGAGGACGCCGCATTGCAGCAGCTGCTCCACCATCAGGGGATTCGGCTTGCCCAAAATCAGCGGCATTCGGCCAGTGATGGCCTTCACGGCGGCCACCATGGCACCGGCGCCCACAATCATCCGGTTTTTGCCCACCGGATAGGCGGTGTCCAGACAGGTGCCCAGGAAGAGGACCTTCGGCCCCTGGAGGTACGAACTGGCCCTGATTATCTTCGGCACATTGAAGCTCTCATCCTTGCCGATTATCACGGCGCCCACCTCGTGATCCAGGTACATATGCTTGGCAAACTGTTCCATGAGCTTGAGCAGCTTCTCCTTGCCCACAGAGAAGCTGCAGATGTTCTCCTTGGCAAGCTCATCGACAATGGCCGACTCCCCGACGATGTACGCCTTCTTTTTGAACCCCTTCGCGCTGAGGAACCTGGCCACGGACAGCGCCGAGCTCAGTATCTGCTCTTCCTGGATCTCGTAGCCGAACTGGTGCGCCTTCGCGGCCAGATCCTTGGTGAGCAGACCCGAATGGTTGGTCGCCACCAGCACCTGCCTGCCCGAGCTCTTGATCATATTAAAGGTCTCCACTGCCCCATTGATCGGCCGGTTCAGGTGCCACAGAACACCGTCGGCATCGAATATCACCGATTCGATTGTGGTCAGCCACTGGCGCACCTTCTCCTTGGGTATTTTGGTCAGATCCGTGCAGGTACGCTTGAACATGGCTCAGCACGGGACTACAACTGCTCGTAGGTGATATTTTGAAACAACAATAAAACAGTCAAACCACAATTGACATTCCACACAGCCAGTACTAGATTGTGAGTTTTCTCAGAAACCAAGATCTCAGATCCAATCAAAAAGCACTGTTTGAACAGAGCAAGCCCAGCACCGAGAAATAATAGGTACACATCGTATTAACCGCTCTCAGGACCCTTCTCGGGATCCCCCCTAAAGGGCGCGCCAGTGCCACATAAATTTAATTATCAATCAATTATACATTCCCCCCACAGCGAGGGGTATCAAAAGTACTGCCGTAAGAGCGTGGTGTCTATCTGTCTGTCTAAAGTAATGAATGTAGTCTAAGGGGTAAGGTGTAAGGGGTAAGGTGTCAGGTGTAGGGGCCTTAATAGTTTCGGGAGGGTATGAATGGCAGCAAGTCCGAGAGCCTGTGCAGATACAGGTCTGGTATCTGCTGGTACGCAAAGGCCTGCTTAGAGGCCAGGGCATGGCGGACATCCTGGAGACTGCTGACGCCAGTGCCCACCAGTAGAGTGTGAAAGCCGCAGTTGTAGCCGAACTGCATATCCGTGTACATGCTGGGCGGGGGGGGGGAAAGGCATGAAAGTAAGCGAAAATACCATATAGGAGTGAGAAACTCACGTGTCGCCCACCAGCAGGGTGCGTTCCGGCTCGATGACACCCTGACGTATCAGATGGGAGCAGACATAGGGACTGGGCTTGCCGCAGGTGAACGGGGCCCGCTTCGCCACCGCCTGTATGGCAGCCACCACGACTCCCGCCCCGGGCACTTGACGGTCGGCAGCCACTGGAAAGGCGCGATCGCGATTGGTGGCCAAAAAGAGGGTCTTTGGGTCCCGGAGGTATATGCTGGCCTTGGTCAGCTTCAGCACATTGAGGCCCAAGTCCATGCCGACGGCCACGGCGCCCACATTCGCATCTAAGTACATTTTTTGCACCTGGTCCACCATGGAGTTCTCCTGCGTGGAGGCCAAGTCCAGCGGCAGACTCTCGATCCCGACCTGCCGCAGCTCGTCCTTGATGCCCTGGCCACCCACGATGTAGACCTTGCGATTGAACTTCCGCTCTCGCATATAGCGGGCCAGAGCCTGCGCCGAGGAGAGGATCTCGTTCTCGGCTATCAGGAAGCCCATGCTGTCTGTCCTTCTTGCTCAGGGCCCGGCACGAGGCCTCCGAGTTGTTGGTGCAGATGAACGAATTCTTGCCCATCGCCCGCAGGGCATTGAACGTATCGGCAGCTCCCGTGAGTGCCTGATCGTGGCGCCACAGCACCCCATCCGCGGCGTAGACGATCGTGTCGAAGGTCTTCAGCAGTTGGCGGACATTATATATGTTTGGTTCCAGCACCTGGCAGCCGCCCATCCGCAGCACTCGCCGCGACAAAACGAAATTCATTCTCAGTCCGTATCCGAATCAATGTGGGCTGATGATCGACTAAGTATCCTCTAAACTCAGGGCATACTATGGCTTGAAATCTCCCCTGAAATCTTGCACTCTGCTTGTGGCTGCTAAAATCAATGGAAAGTTTGTCCCGGGACCCCGTGACCTTTGAGCTGTCGCCGACCACTCCCCGGGACCGTCACGGGCTGCCATTCTCCGATGCACTTAATTCACTAAACTTTTGCTCATTTTGCTACTTTTGGCCAAGACCGGAATGGACCCTGGCTGTGGTTCGGCTTGGGTTTGGGCTGGGGTTTGGGCTTGGGTGCGGGTCCGGGTCCGGGTCCGGGGGCAAACATCGCGGACAACTTTTAATTGTGCGCAACGACTGAAGGCCAAACGGAGCATCCCCCTCCCCCGTACCCAGTCCTGGGGGAGCCAGTTCTCTGCCAAGGATTCGCGCCTTTTCGACCAGCAGCCAACGCCCCGATGCGCCAATTAAAATGGCATTCAGGCTTTATTGTTGACAGGTCCTGTCTCCTACGAGCGACCAAATCCGACACTTGTCCACTGCCCAGCGCCCAGAGACAGGGACAGAGGGAGAGAGAGACATTCCCTCGCACCTTGACATAAATTCATTAAATCTTGTCCGGGCTTTCAAATCTGCCGCAGTTTAACGGATCTCTGTTGAATGGCCCCCGGTCAAATGGCGGCTCACGGCTCTTAAAATAGAGGGCGAAAAATCGACGCAAATTGGCCAACAACCGGGGGGGAGCAGAGCTCGAGACCGTGCCGGGGATAAGCCGCTGCCTCCGGGCCAAGGCAAAAAGCCAGGAAACGCGACTTTCGAAATTTCCATGATTTTCTCGCTCAGGGGAAAAGGAAACACTCACATGTCAATAAAGTATTTACTTAGACCCACGCAGACTCAAACGTCCCATCGAACATAAAAAATACAAAAATTTGCTGAATAACACATCATTAAAATTTGTATATAAACCTAATCACTAAACTCTTAAAATATGTAGTAAGCCAATGTAAATATCACTAATATTAGATCATAGTTTAAGTAAAGCTGATTTGTAATAAAAAAAAAATAAAAAAAAAAAATTACTTAGATTTAAATCTATTAAAAATCTATTAAATTTGTAAGAATATATTTACGAGTGTGTCGAATATTTTCAGATTAATTTTACTACAATTTCCATAGTCGGTATCTCAGGGCCTCGCCAATTAATTGCAGCCCAAAAGGAAATCCTCCTTGAAAGTTTTGTCGCCTGTGAAATATATCTAAGCACCTTCTGTCTCTTTACGTAAGGTTTGAGTGTGTGTGGATTTGCAGCATAACTCAATTTCCTCAAGTGGAAAGCGCTTTACATTTTTCCCAGTTTTCGCAGTTTACCCAACACTAGATGGGGCCCACTGATGGATGGCTTGGGGCGGAAGTAGAAGCAGAAGCAGAAGCAGAAGCAGAGGCAAGTGGCAAATCCACATGGAATGCATTCTCCATTCTCTCTGCAAACAATACAAGAGCGGAGCGGAACAACAAACGAGCAAATTCCACTCGACTAGGTATCGAGAGGCAATAGTATCCAAATGGAATTTTAAGCACAAAGTTTGACCAAACTTTTTTCGGAACCCAGAAAAAAGCAGAAAGCGAACCAAGAACCGAGCACCGAGAAACGGAAACTTTTTTATTAAGTTTACAAGAAAAAGTTAATTTCTTGGGCCTCCCTCGGAGTTCAGTGGGGGCCCTGGGGCTGTTGTTTTTTCCCTAATTAATACCTCGAGACGAAGGCTGAAATCCACTTGATTTATATGCTAATCAGTGGCCGGTCGCCGCAATCCACTCTGCCTGGGGGGAGGGGCACTAGTGCCGGCTCGAGCTCGGGGCATCGACAGTCGCTTAAATCATGTTACGGGTTTTTTCTCTCTTCCGAATGGTGGCCCCCTATCTGGTGGCATGGTGACAACAGTGGCCAACTTTAAATTATCCGATATCTGCGTATAAATCATCCGAAGATAGCATCATCAGCTGGGTTCACAAGGCGCAATTATTTGCGGAAAATGTATTGCCTCCCTGCCGTTTCCTTTGCGTTTTGTCTGTCGCCGGACACCCTAGTTGGCCGACTACGTTGCCGTTTCCCCGAGATACCCTCGATAAGCCCCTGTCTCCAGTAGGTATAATCTCTACGGCGGCTGACTGATGGGCATTCTGCTGCCAGGGGGGGGGGGGGGGACTTTCGAGTTGCATTTCACAAGCTTGACACAATTGAAACGTTTTTGTTGTTTCATGAAGCACAAACAATACATACCCCCCGACTCCTCACACCCCTTCCCGAATGCTAAACATCTAAGCTGTATTTCTAAGGATTTTACCACAAGCACGGACATGACACAACGATTAATAGCTTAACCTGGCCAGGACTCTTCGATTTTGGAGTGGTTATGCAAGCCACAGGAATTCTCCTCGGCCAGGCCTTAAAGAGTCCCTTAAGGGCAAGGCTATGGCCATATGTGCCATGTCCTGTGCTCTTTAAAATACTCAATGTTTCAGCAATGAGTGCACCTTGGTCAGCCGCATGAAATTTAAATTCCGAATACAAGCTCAACGGAGTGAGTCCCTTCCGGCCTTGGCCCCCCCGCTCGGCCACGCTCGCAGGCCCCGCTTCCGGCTCACACTGCGTATGAGCAATGCCACAGCAGTAGCTGTAGGGGGGGCGGCCTTGGGGGCAATAAGGGAGTTTTGTTCTGTTGTTGTTTCTGCGGTTAGGGTTTCAATGTGCGTACATTAAACCAAATTATAGCACATTATAATTTGTGTCTGCAAATGTCCCCCAAAAACTCATTCGAGAGATGCCAGATCTGACGGCAGACAAGCATGAATATTGGCTGGGGGACACTGTATACTTTTATGCAGTGCCCCCAAGGCTGGGCTGAATATACGGCCACATGGCAGTTGAATAAATAAACGATTTGCATATCCACACCAAAGGCGAGAGGCGATTGTGGCAAGGCTACTGCCTGTGTCGACTCGCCTGTGATTGTTCGACTAGAAGTCCAGGCGAAGCGCGTAAGCTGTGCCCATAAACATTGGGCCCTTGCGGAGGACATTCATGGTGCAAGATTCAAAGTATTTATCCGCCCTCCGTTCAGACAGGGTATCCTCTTCCAGGCATGTCCTGTCGCCGACCCTTCTCAACCGACTGACTTTTGCTCAGAGATGCAGCAGACAGCTTGCAGCCTTGCCGCTCCCCGGCAAAACTTAAATATTTCATAAAAACTCCCCTGCAAGGACTTGCCACGGGCCTGCATTTCAGTTAAACAAATAGCCACACACATGTATCACATATTTCGAGAATATTTAAAGCAACGTCAATCATTGTAATTTATAACTTAAGCGAAAACGTAACCAAACCAAAACCAAAGCCAAAGCCGAAACCAAACTCAAGCCATTATTTCCACTTTGTGCCATCAATGCCGCCGGGTGTTCTGGCTGTTCTGGCTGTTCTGCTGCTCTTTTTCCCCTCCAATTGTTTGCTGTGTGTGGCAGCCACTTTTTGTTGCACATTTTCATTTGTGTCCCGCTGACCAGAGCCCGGTGTCCGGTGTCCGATGTCCGGTGTCCGGCGGCAGCCGCCACAAACTGCTGCTCGTTTCATAAATCATCTTACACCCATACCCACCCACACACACACGCCCATCCACCCATCCACCCATCCACGCACACACGCATACACGCGCTCCTTGATTTACAGGCCCACAAAATGCTTCAGCTTGTGCTGTTGTTGTCCTCCAGGAGGGCGACGAGAATATCAATTTCACATTTAATATGCAACACCAGATGGGGGCAGCGCCAGGAAATTATAAGAAATCAATTACCAAAGCCCTTGACCCACTAAAAAACAGCAGAGCAGCCAATAAATAACCCAAGTCTTGAAAAAAAACACACTAAAATTTCTAGAAATATAACCCCATAAAAGGTTATACAAATCTCTATCCAATCCTTACATTTTTGTGGATATTGGCTCTTCAGAAAGGGCTCAAGGAAAGAAAGAATGGACCTACCACCATCAGAGACACAGCCGTGGCAAATCCTGTCTCCCCAGGACGCATCCTTCCTTCCATTTCGATCTCCTATTGATAGTCATTTCGACTGATTTCCAGGCTTCAATCCTCGTCGATCATCGTTGAGTGTAGCCCTCGCAGAAGCCGGCGCGATAAATCCTTAGCCCTTGGCAACACAGCAGCAGGGGGGAAAGGATAGAGGAGCTGGATGTGGAGCTGGCCAAACACGAGTACCCTCACTCCTACGCCCCAGCTTAATCAGCAGGCCACTTTCTGACCCAATTCCGCCTTTGTATGAGCCCCGAAACTCAGAGCCCAAAGACAAACCCCACCATAGATGACAATTTAATAAAGCAAATGGTGCGCGCGGTTGGCGCTTGTTTGGGGGCGGAGTGGGAGGGGGGGGGGGGGGGGAGTTTCTTTGCCATTTGGATTAACCCATGCCCAAGACTGCGGCAGCGACCATGAGTTCTACGGCACAGCCCCATCGTTAATCAATTAAGTTGGCGTTTTTATATGATTGCTTTCAGGGCTACATGTATACTATATGTATGTATGTGTGTATATGTGTACTTAAGTAGTTATATATATATAGATTCGATTCCCGCACAAACGATGCCCCGCCACGCGCAAATATAATTAATGATCAAGTGTCAACCGAAACATTTCCGACCCCATAAAGTATATATATTCTTGATCAGCATCAATAGCCGAGTCGATTGAGCCATAACTGTCTGTCCGTCTGTCCGTCTGTCCGTCCGTCCGTCTGTCCGTCCGTCCGTCTGTCCGTCCCCTTCAGCGCCTAGTGCTCAAAGACTATAAGAGCTAGAGCAACGATGTTTTGGATCCAGACTTCTGTGATATGTCACTGCTACAAAAATATTTCAAAACTTTGCCCCGCCCACTTCCGCCCCCACAAAGGGCGAAAATCTGTGGCATCCACAATTTTAAAGATACGAGAAAACCAAAAACGCAGAATCGTAGAAGATGACTATATCTTCTAGAGTGCAGAATCTGAATTGGATCGTATTATTATTATAGCCAGCATCAAGAAAACAATTTCATTTTTTCTCGCCCTGTCTCTCTCTAACACACACGTAGCATAGGCGGCTTTGCTTAGAGTAAAACATTAGCGCCTAGATCTCAGAGACTATAAAAGCTAGAGCAACCAAATTTGGTATCCACACTCCTAATATATCGGACCGAGACGAGTTTGTTTCAAAATTTCGCCACACCCCCTTCCGCCCCCGCAAAGGATGCAGATCTGGGGATATTCATAAATCTCAGAGACTATTAAGGCTAGAGTAACCAAATTTGGTATCCGCACTCCTGTTAGATCTCACTATAAAACGTATATCTCAAAATTTCGCCCCACCCCCTTCCGCCCACACAAAGGACGAAAATCTGTTGCATCCACAATATTGCAAAATCGAGTAAACTAAAAACGCAGAATCATAGACAATGACCATATCTATCCGGTTGCCGAATCTGGATCAGATCGGATCATTTTTGTAGCCAAAAGCAAGAAATCAATTTTTAGTGGCTACGCAGCGCCCGACGTCACGTTCAGACTGATTTTCTGTCTCTCTCGCACGCACTCTTTGTCGTGTCGTTTAATATTAGCGGCGTCTGCCGGAGGAGAGCCATACTGACTTAGTATCGGGTATAACTGTAGAGTTGCGGTGTCCGCAGCAACTCACAACTTTCCCCCTCGTTTTTTTTTGATCGATTGTTCCACTTAGCGCCACAAAACTTAACGGAATCCCGGAGTCCCTGCTCGGGCGCCATCTGTACGGAAGCGATCCTGGGCTGGGGTACATATCTCAGTCTACTCCAGGGTCGAAATTACAGTAATATTTATAATTTGCCGGGACTCCGTATTTCGGACCGACGATGGGGACGGGGCGGCATTCCCGCGGACGGGAGCGATCGTAGCGTGGGACGTGGCAGTCGGTTTCACCGAGAGCACTCAGGTTATCGCCGAATAGCGCCTTCCGGACTCCACCGAACTCAGAATCAATACGGAGGTCTTTACTATGTGATAATACCGACAGGGGTCGCCGAGAGTACTTAGGCTATCGCCAGACAGTACTTACGGGACCCCGCCGGCCTGAGAGTTACTACGAAGCGGAAAGGGGGACTTTGCTATGCGGAAATACCGACAAGTATCGCCGAGAGTACCTAGGCTATCGCCCGGCGGTACTTACGGGACCTTGTCGGCCTAAGAATTACTACGACGCGGAAGGGGGACTTTGCTATGCGGAAATACCGACAAGTATCGCCGAGAGTACCTAGACTATCGCCGGACGGTACTTACGGGACCCTGTCGGCCTAAGAATTACTACGACGCGGAAAGGGGACTTTGCTATGCGGAAATACCGACAAGTATCGCCGAGAGTACCGGCTATCGCCGGACGGTACTTACGGGACCCTGTCGGCCTAAGAGATACTACGAGGGTCAGGGATATCGACAAGCTTCACCGATAGTGCCTAGGAAATCGCCGGATAGCACTCACGGGACACTATCGGGCTAAACATTACTGCGAAAGTCTTTATCATACAGGGCAGGTATCGCCGAGAGGGCTTAGGCAATCGCCGGACAGCCCCGTCGGGACCCAGGGAACTACGGGAATCAGGCGAGACACCAACAGGCGTCACCGGGGACGCTTAGACGATCGTCGGATAGCGGCTTTGGGACCCTGCGGGGCACAAACTACGGGAGGGAATCAGGCGGAGGGTCACCGAGAACGCCTAGGCAATCGCCGGACAGCGGCCTCAGGATCCTGTCGGGCTACGAACTACTGGATGGAATCACGCAGACTCGGCCAAGAGGCGGGAGGAAGGGCAGAGAAGATGAAGCCCCGGGCCTCCAGGTTCTCTAGTGTCTAGATTGTTGGTGGTCGGGCTATGTTTCTGTTATATTCGTTACATTTCACTTTATTCTTTCTTTGTTCCCTACCTATCGCACCGCTCAGCAGCCCGTATACACGCCTAGAGACTAGCTTACCCCTGAACTCCCACGCTTGTACTCGTCGAAAGCCTCCTCTTCCCCGTGGGTGCAGCGTAGATGCAGGATCTCCTCTCCGTAAGTGTAATATCGATGCAGGGTCTTCCCCGTAAGCGCAGCGTCGATGCAGGATCTTCCCCGTGTCACTGATAGCGTTGGCGTGGATCCGGGCCGCCACGTGTTTTTACTTTTTCCAAGACACTCGAATTTTTCCGCGAACACGTCCGACTCCTACGACTGCTCCCAATCGAATCTCTTCTATCCACGTTTTTTTCCTCCAGCCTCAGAACTCTCCCGATCCAGCGTCAGCGTGGGCGGTCAGCGTCGTCATTCTCGCGGCGGCAGAGGGCTGGCGCCGTCGTTCGGCGTATATGCTGCGCCGGTGACTCTTGTCTCTCCTTTTCGCTGCTGGCGCGTCGTTACTCGGTTTTGGTTTTCCGCGTTTCTCTTCTGCCGTTGCTGCTGTGGGCTTACCGTTTCGGCGCTTCGTTGCGGCGTCGACGCTGGCGGCTTATCTTTTCGGCGCTTCTCGTCTTCGGCCGTCGCTGAATTGATGCTGTTGGCTACCGTTTCGGCTCTTGGTGTATTCCACTCTCTCTTTGGCTTCCGCTGAGTTGTTGTCGTTGGGTTTTGCTTCTTGGTGTATTCCTCCCCGTTTCTGTGTCGGTGTCGATAGGTTTCGGTTCTTTGTGTATTCCTCCCCGTTGCTGTGTCGGTGCCGTTGGATTTTGATTCTTGGTGTATTCCTCTCCCTCTTTGGCTGCTGCTGCGTCGTTGTCGTTGGGTTTCAGCTTTCTCGGTGTATTCCTCGCCGTTACTGCGTCCATGCCGTTGGTTTTCGGTCCTTGGTGTATTCCTCTCTCGTTTTGGCTGCTGCTGCGTCGTTGTTGTTGGGGTTTCGTTCTGAAAAGCCAGTGGGGTCCGCCGTGATCGCTACTCGAAGTACAAAGCGGAATCGGACAGCTCGCACAGCCCCACAGCCAAAGGCACGTTTATACGTATACAGGGTGTCTTTTTCGGTCGTGCTGAGTGGCTCTTTTAAAACCTCAACATGGCAGCACCTGAGCCTTCCAATGTCGCGAACGCAGCAATGCCGAGTGATGTAGATTTCTACAAGCACAAGGCAGAACTTCAAGCTCGCTTAGAGCAAATCGAGCGAATGAATGCGGATTTCGATGCCGCATTCGATAATAAACTGTTACATTTTCAGGCACACGTCAAGGCTATTTTCGGGCTGAAAGGGGTGGCTATCGGCTTGCGCCCGCTCAGCGACAAAATCAATTCGCACTTGCGTGCACTTCAGACCTTGGCGACCCCGCAGGAAATTTCCGATGGGTTGCTGATCTTCATCATAGGCACGAAATTGGACCACAAGACCAAGGAGAAATGGGAAGAGAACTTGCCGACGTCAGGATTGCCTCGGTGGTGAAGCATGGCCTCATTCTTGGAAGCAAGATGTCGGATGCTGGAAAATTTGGTATCGGCTATAGTAACAATTCCTAGCCAGCAGGTGAGAGAAAGTAAACCTAGCACCCTAATCACCTCCATTAACTATCATAATAGCTCAACATGCAAGTATTGCAAATCCTCCGATCACTACATATCCCGATGCCAGGCATTTCTAGATCTCCCTGTTTTTTCTCGATACAAGGAGGTGAAGAAGCGCCATTTATGTCTAAACTGTCTTAACAAAGGCCATTCATTGCAACGCTGCAAGTCAGGGGCATGTAGAAATTGCCAAGCCAAGCATCACACACTGCTCCACATGCAGTTGGGCGATTACGCTGAGTTGCCGTCGCCGAGCACGGAATCGACCCAGCATGATCCTGCGAGTGCCCTAGTAGCAAGCAATTATACTAGCCCTCCCCCCTCGAATCAGAAATCTCTGCCTAGCCAAAACGTGCTGCTAGCTACCGCAATCGTATATGTCAGGGGCCGTTTTGGATCGCTTATTCCATGTCGTGCCTGTAACGAACCCTGTAGCGCCATTTGAATTATAATAATTGTTATTAGGATAGTATTTCATGAAGTCTAGTGTAAGTTAGGCTAGGGCAAAGCGGGAGCGCAATAAAAGCTCGCTCTCTCGCTCTTGGCGAATTCGCCCCGCTTTGCCACCGTAGGTAAGGTAGGCTTAGAAGAAATTGGTTTAATATATGCAAAGAAGTCGAGAAAAACCCCTGAAATCGAACGCACGCACCCCTTTTCTTTTCGTCGTATTAAAATAAAACGAGGGGGAACGTTGTGAGTTGCTGCGGACACCGCAACTCTACAGTTATACCCGATACTCTCCCGATGCTCTCCTCCGGCAGATGGCGCTAATATTAAGCGACACGACAAAGAGTGTGTGCGAGAGAGACAAAAAATCAGTCGGAGCGTGACGTCGGGCGCTGCGTAGCCAGTGCAAATTGGTTTGTTCCTTTTGGCTATAAAAATGACCTGATCTGATCCAAATTCAGCAACCGGATAGATATGGTCATTCTCTATGATTCTGCGTTTTTAGTTTTCTCGAATCTGCAATATTGTGGATGCAACAGATTTTCGTCCTTTGTGGGGGCGGATGGGGGTGGGGCGAAATTCTGAGATATACGTTTTATAGTGACATTTTAAAGGAGTGTGTGTACCAAATTTGGTTACTCTAGCCTTAATAGTCTCTGAGATTTGTGGTTGCCTCAGATTTTCGTCCTTTGCGGGGGCGGAAGGGGGTGTGGCGAAATTTGGACACGAAAAGGTCAAGGTCCGATATCACAGGAGTGTGGATACCAAATTTGGTTGCTCTAGCTTTTATGGGTTCTGAGATCCTTGAACTCATATTTTGCAATTGGCAAAACCGACCATGAAACCTGTGTGTTAGAGAGAGACAGAGCGAGAAAGAGTGAAATTGTTTTCGTGATTCTGGCTATAATAATTATACGATCTGGTTCAGATTTTGCACTCTGTAAGATATAGTCATCTTCTACGATTCTGCGTTTTTAGTTTTCTTGTATCGTCCAAATTGTGGATGCCACAGATTTTCGCCCTTTGTGGGGGCGGAAGTGGGCATGGCAAAGTTTTGAAATATTTTTGGAGCAGTGACATATCACAGAAGTCTGGATCCAAAACATCGTTGCTCTAGCTCTTATAGTCTTTGAGCATTAGGCGCTGAAGGGGACGGACAGACGGACGGACGGACGGACAGACGGACAGACGGACGGACGGACAGACGGACAGACAGACATGGCTCAATCGACTCGGCTATTGATGCTGATCAAGAATATATATACTTTATGGGGTCGGAAACGATTCCTTCTGGACGTTACACACATACACTTTTACCACAAACCTAATATACCCCAATACTCATTTTGAGTATCGGGTATAAAAAAAATTGCAGTCACCCAAAATTTCGGTATTGTTATTTAGAAAAACTATTCTAAAATTTCATGGCGCCCCCGGGTGGACTTGCAATTTAAACGTACATATTAAGTCAAGTGGAAGGCAAAAAGTGACAGTGACACAGTGAAGAAAAGATAAATAGCCAAAATCTATTCTACATACATACATACATGTACATGCATATGTGCGGCAGCTAAATTGCCAAATTGACCGCGACGTGTGTGAAAATAATTAAACAAACCAAACTAAAAATCACCGCGTCGGTCGTGCAATACCCTGTCTGCAGCTACATATATACAAGAGGAGAGTACAGCACCTGGAATTTCCTATCTTCCCAAGAGGTATTTGTGCAAAAAATTGAAAGCTCGAGTGAAGACGAAAAGATTAAAAAACTCGCAATTATTGTCTTGTGCTGAAACAATTGCACCTCGCTTTCAATTCTTGGCACATACGTATGACATAGTAGAGCTAGATTGCATGCTGTAGTTAGAGTTGAGCATATATATTAATACATATATAAATACATATGTACATCTAACCCTCTTGGACGCAATAACTACACATATAACTCATTTTAACTGCAATCGCTGTCGCCCCTTTCCCCTTTCTCGTTTTCGTTGTGTCAAATATATGTATAGTTGGGTCGTTGGCCAAGCACGCATACCAATACGCAGCTGCAGCGGTGAATTTTTTCGTCTCGCTTTCGCTCTTCACCGTTGCTTATCGTTGTTCTTTTGTTTGGCGCGCTTGATCCAAACCAAACACCAAGTGACGCGCTACCCTGTTTTCGTCGGGTATATTCGTTTGGTGTCAGTAGGATCCAACTATCAATTAAGACAAAGTCGTGCTTCGCAAATCAATTTAGCGTCGATCGTTGTCGGTGCATACGTATACACAACATTAATTCTTCAGAACTGCAGCGGTGAAATTTTTCGTTTTCGCTTGTCACCAGTGCAGTTCGTTGGTATTCTTGTGTGGTTTTCGTGTACGCGCCAGCCAAGCGACGCTATACCCTACATTTTTCGGGTATATTGGTTTTTCACCTCGTTTGGGTACAATTACCCATTATTTCATTGCTTGCCTCGGCATTAAATACGATTATTAGAAACGATCTTTCGCCTTCAGTTGCTTGTATTGAGAATCAATATGACCTCAAAAGCCAACAATATCGTCCTTGAAGAGCTGAAGAAAAAGCGCAGTTGCCGTGTCAAAGGCATTCGTTTATTAGCGGACCGTTTAGAAGCGGGGGATATTCCGCTGGTATTGACGGAGCTCGAGTGCAGACTCGAAACGCTGATGCGTAGCATTGACACGGCACGCGAACTTCAAGAGAAGATTGAAGATATAGACATTGACGATGAATTTGGAGTCGAGTTGGAAGAACTCTCAATTGTCACAAAGGCAAAATTAATGTCTCTCATTTGCGCATTAAAGACAGCTGATGAGACAATACCGGCAGTACCAGCTTATGGTGGCCCAACTTGTGCTCGCCTTCCGAAGTTAGCTTTGCCGCAGTTCAGCGGCAACTTTTCGGACTTTAAAAACTTCATAGGTTTATTTGAGACTCTAGTTCATAATGACCAAAGCATTCCAATTATCGAAAAGTTCAACCATTTGCTTTCGTGTCTCTCCGGTGAAGCGTTGGGAACAGTTAGGGCTTTCCAAGTAACCGAGACCAACTACGAGAAAGCAATGGCTAGCTTAAAACGGGTCTACGATAATGATTGTCTGATCTTTAAAAATCACATTGATGCCCTATTTAATCTTCCCAAAATGACCCAGCAATCAGCATCGTCCTTAAGGAACCTTATCGATACCGCCTCATCCATATATGGTTCGTTGTTGTCGATAGGCGATGATAAAAAGATCTCGAATGCGATGATTATTCATCTCGTCTTGAGCAGAGTCGATAAGGTGACCAAAGAGAAATGGGAAGAACAGCTCGATTATGACAAACTGCCACTTTGGACGGACTGTGAAAAGTTGCTTAATCGCAGACATCAGCATCTTTCGGCCGAAAATTCGGACAAACCAAAGCAGGAGCAGAAAGCTGTGCCAAGCAAGCCGCATAATCGGAGCTCATTCGCGTGTTCCACCGCGAATACCAAAAATCAACAATGCAGCTACTGCAATGCGAAAGGCCATTTGTTGACAGATTGCAGTCCATTTGGTCGGCTAGCAGTAATGCAAAGGTTCGAATTTGCAAAAACTGCATCCTTGTGCATCAATTGCAGCCAGGCCACTCTGTAGTACGATGCAAAGCTAAGAAGTGTCGAGTGTGTGGCTGCTCACACCATACCTTATTGCATAGGTACACAGTGGCGAATAAAAGTCTAGCGTTACCATCACCCCCAGAGAATTCTTCTCCTCCTCCCAATCAGAATCAACCTTCCACTTCGCATGCTCTCCATGCGACAGCTATGGATAGAGTTATTCTGGCTACGTCGATCGTAAGCGTCCGAACAAATAATGGTGAACATGTTTTGGCCCGAGCTCTGCTTGACTCGGGGTCTCAAACCAATTTTATAACTGAGGACTTAGCACAGCGCTTACAGATCCGTAGGGAGGAGTCGTGTATCAACTTGCTTGGTATTGGTGAATCCAATTCACAAGTCAAGAAAAAGATACACACGGTGGTGAAGTCGCGAATTACTGGTAGTGAGTTTTCGGTTGATTTCTGGATTCTAAGGTCCATTTCGGGGTATCACCCTGATCAGACACTTAACGTGAGTGACTGGAAAATCCCGAAGAACTTACCACTTGCAGACCCATATTTCTTCAAGCCACAGAAGATAGATATGTTGATAGGTGCAGAAACATTTTTCGAACTTCTATCTGTTGGTCAGATTCGACAAGGTCCTGACTATCCAACTCTGCAGAAAACGCTTCTCGGCTGGATTGTGTCGGGCAGATACACTCCAAAGGTGACTGCCACCCAAGAAGCTAGGAATTGTTTGAGTTGTCGAGAAGAGTCAGTGATCCACATCGACAATACATTACAAAAGTTTTGGTCACTGGAAGAATTGCCGTCTTCTAAAAAGTCTTTATCTCCTGAACACAAGTTATGTGAAAAGCATTATAGAAGGACTACTCAGGTCGTGCCTTCAGGTCGGTTTGAAGTAAGACTGCCGTTCAAATCAGATCCCAGTATCTTAGGCAACTCCTTTGAAGTGGCTAAACGGCGGTTTTTATCGCTTGAAAAAAGATTGTCTCGTGACCCCGAGTTGCAGAAAATGTACTTGGAGTTCATGGAAGAGTACCTCTCCTTGGGTCACATGTCTACCACAGACAACACAATCCCCAAAACTCCACATTATTTCATTCCACATCAGTGTGTGTTGAGGCCTCAAAGCACGTCGACCAAGCTCCGCGTCGTTTTCGATGCGTCTTGTAAAACGTCCTCTCAGGTGGCCTTGAACGACATATTGATGGTCGGTCCTACGATACAGGATGAGCTGTATTCGACATTGCTCCGATTCAGACTACACAGGTACGCCTTGACAGCCGATGTTAAGAAGATGTATCGCCAAGTCTGGGTCGCTGATGCGGATAGACAATTCCAGCTCATAGTGTGGAGAAGAGACCCGTCTGAGTCCTTGAGAATATACCAGCTCAACACCGTAACATATGGGACTGGACCAGCCCCATTTTTGGCAATTCGGTGTTTGAAGAGGTTGAGTGAGTCTGCAAAACTCTCATTCCCTAAAGCTGCTGAAGTTATTGACTCCGACTTCTATGTCGATGACATGTTGACTGGTGCTGGTTGCGTAGAGGAGTTAAAGACAATTAAGTCTGATGTGGCTCAGGTTCTTCAAACCGCTGGGTTTGAATTGACTAAATGGTTTTCGAACTCACCTGAGGTCACCGCATCCGAGAGCACAGTTAAACCGATAACGATCTCGGACTCAGAGTCAACTAAGGCGTTAGGAATATCGTGGCTGCCACACGAAGACGTCTTTAAGTTCCAAATTGACACGTCAGTTATGGGTCTCCGAGCGACAAAACGGAACATCTTATCGGTGACATCAAAGCTGTTTGACCCCCTTGGCTTGTTAAGTCCTTTAGTAATTAAGGGAAAGATCCTACTGCAGGAGCTTTGGCTCAACAAGCTAGATTGGGATGAGTCAATTCCAATGAACTTGGAAACAGCATGGAACTTATTAAAAGAATCCTTGGGTCAGTTGGAGAAGATTACCATACCTCGATTTGTGCATACTGATCCCATGTCACCGATTCAAGTACATGCCTTTGCCGACGCATCCATGAGAGCTTATGGAGCCTGCGTCTATATCCGTAGAAAGACTGCAGAAGGTTTCAAGGTCTCCTTGTTGACTGCAAAGTCGAAAGTAGCGCCACTCAAGACGAAAACGCTCCCAAGGCTTGAGTTATGTGCCGCTCACCTTCTAGCAGACCTTTGTCACCGAATCAAATCACTGCTCAAGGTTCCAATTGATAAAATGATATTCTGGTCAGATTCAGAAGTTACTCTTCATTGGATCAGATCCCACCCTTCGTCGTTGTCAACATTCGTTGCGAACCGAGTAGCGGAGATTCAAGAGTGGTCAAGTGAAGCTACGTGGCGGCATGTGCCAACAAAACAGAACCCAGCAGACATAGTTTCGAGAGGTTGTGACGTAGAGGAAATCGTGCAGTCGATCTGGTTTGGTGGACCAGAGTTCTTAAAGTTTGAAGAAGAGAGCTGGCCCAGAAATCCACACTTCGAGCTTTCCGAAGAAGAGATACAGATGGAAAGTCGGAAGAAATCGGTCGGACTGACCGTCGCGGCCAAGCCAAATTACTTAGTGGATGTAATCGAGGGATACTCGTCACACCTCAAACTGCTAAGAGTGTTCGTTTTCGTGTTCCGCTTCATCCGAAAATGCAAAAACAAAAGTCTCAACTTTGGAAAAATTCCGTCATCCGTAGAATACGACGAGGCGTTTCTAAAAATAGTCGAAATAACACAGAAAAATGAGTCTCAAGAAGATATTGAAAGGGTTCGTAAAGGCACCAAGTTAGGCCCCAGTCTTCAGCGCTTGAATCCCTTCATCCATGAAGAGGCTGGGACATGGTGCTCTTTTTCGTTGTTGCGAGTTGGGGGGCGACTAGTTAACGCTCCTATGTCATATAATGCCAAGTTTCCTTTGTTATTGACAAAACGCTCGCAGTTTGTGCAGACATACGTTCGCTATCTGCATCAAACGAATTTTCATGCCGGCCCACGAGCACTCGTGAGTATCCTTAGACAGCGCATTTGGATAGTGAATGCTCAGGCGGTCTGCAGGTCGTGTATTCGTTGCTTTAAATGCAAGCCGCTACTCCAGACCCAAATGATGGGCAACTTACCCGCAGACCGGCTCCGTGCTCTCCGCCCATTTTCAGTATGTGGCGTTGATTTTTGTGGCCCAGTCTATACGACTCTGAAAATTCGTGGAAGGCCCCCTTATAAGTCCTACATAGCGTTATTTGTCTGTTTTGCGTCCAAGGCGGTTCATTTAGAAATTGTCTCCGATTTGACGACTAATTCCTTCTTGTTGGCATTCCAAAGGTTCGTCGGTCGTCGAGGATGTCCGCAACGCGTGAACTGCGACAACGCGACAAATTTCGTCGGAGCAAGTCGCCACTTCAGCGAACTGCGGAGGAAGATCGAGGCGGAAGCGGACGCGATACGCGAATTTGCGTCAAGAAGCGGGTGCGAGTTTGCCTTCATACCGCCTCGAGCACCGCACATGGGCGGACTTTGGGAGGCCGGTGTGAAGTCTGCCAAGGGCCTACTCCTACGGGCAGTCGGAAGCGCTCTCCTCACCGCAGAGGAGCTGGAGACCGTGCTGGTCGGGATCGAGGCGGTACTCAACTCGCGCCCGCTAGGACCCCTAAGCCCAGACCCAAGCGACGGAGACGCGCTGACTCCCGGGCACCTGCTGACAGGCGGGCCGCTCATCGCACCCCCAGCACCCAGGACCCCGGACCAGGAGGGTCTGAGCTGCTTAAAGCGATGGCGGCTTGTCTCGTCAGCCAGGCAAATGTTCTGGCAGCGATGGTCCCGGGAGTATGTGCTGGGATTACAAATCAGATGCAAGTGGCACCAGGAGGAGCCAAACATAAAGGAAGGCGACCTAGTAATCGTCGCCGAGGACAACCTGCCCCCTCAACAGTGGCTCCTCGGAAGGGTGGTCGGAACAACCGCCGGAACAACCGCCGGACGGAAGGGTCAGAGTGGTCGAGCTAAGGACGAGCAGCGGAGCCACGTTCAGGAGGCCGATACACAAATTGGCGCTTCTGCCAATGGTTTGAAGCCTTACAGGCCTTCAACGGGGCCGGTGTAGCGCCATTTGAATTATAATAATTGTTATTAGGATAGTATTTCATGAAGTCTAGTGTAAGTTAGGCTAGGGCAAAGCGGGAGCGCAATAAAAGCTCTCTCTCTCGCTCTTGGCGAATTCGCCCCGCTTTGCCACCGTAGGTAAGGTAGGCTTAGAAGAAATTGTTTTAATATATGCAAAGAAGTCGAGAAAAACCCCTGAAATCGAACGCACGCACCCCTTTTCTTTTCGTCGTATTAAAATAAAACGAGGGGGAACGTTGTGAGTTGCTGCGGACACCGCAACTCTACAGTTATACCCGATACTAAGTCAGTATGGCTCTCCTCCGGCAGACGCCGCTAATATTAAACGACACGACAAAGAGTGCGTGCGAGAGAGACAGAAAATCAGTCTGAACGTGACGTCGGGCGCTGCGTAGCCACTAAAAATTGATTTCTTGCTTTTGGCTACAAAAATGATCCGATCTGATCCAGATTCGGCAACCGGATAGATATGGTCATTGTCTATGATTCTGCGTTTTTAGTTTACTCGATTTTGCAATATTGTGGATGCAACAGATTTTCGTCCTTTGTGTGGGCGGAAGGGGGTGGGGCGAAATTTTGAGATATACGTTTTATAGTGAGATCTAACAGGAGTGAGGATACCAAATTTGGTTACTCTAGCCTTAATAGTCTCTGAGATTTATGAATATCCCCAGATCTGCATCCTTTGCGGGGGCGGAAGGGGGTGTGGCGAAATTTTGAAACAAACTCGTCTCGGTCCGATATATTAGGAGTGTGGATACCAAATTTGGTTGCTCTAGCTTTTATAGTCTCTGAGATCTAGGCGCTAATGTTTTACTCTAAGCAAAGCCGCCTATGCTACGTGTGTGTTAGAGAGAGGCAGGGCGAGAAAAAATGAAATTGTTTTCTCGATGCTGGCTATAATAATAATAAGATCCAATTCAGATTCCGCAGTCTAAAAGATATCGTCATTCTCTACGATTCTGCGTTTTTGGTTTTCTCGTATCTTTAAAATTGTGGATGCCACAGATTTTCGCCCTTTGTGGGGGCGGAAGTGGGCGGGGCAAAGTTTTGAAATATTTTTGTAGCAGTGACATATCACAGAAGTCTGGATCCAAAACATCGTTGCTCTAGCTCTTATAGTCTTTGAGCATTAGGCGCTGAAGGGGACGGACAGACGGACAGACGGACGGACGGACAGACGGACAGACAGACATGGCTCAATCGACTCGGCTATTGATGCTGATCAAGAATATATATACTTTATGGGGTCGGAAACGATTCCTTCTGGACGTTACACACATACACTTTTACCACAAATCTAATATACCCCAATACTCATTTTGAGTATCGGGTATAACGAGGGGGAACGTTGTGAGTTGCTGCGGACACCGCAACTCTACAGTTATACCCGATACTCTCCCGATGCTCTCCTCCGGCAGATGGCGCTAATATTAAGCGACACGACAAAGAGTGTGTGCGAGAGAGACAAAAAATCAGTCGGAGCGTGACGTCGGGCGCTGCGTAGCCAGTGCAAATGGTTTGTTCCTTTTGGCTATAAAAATGACCTGATCTGATCCAAATTCAGCAACCGGATAGATATGGTCATTCTCTATGATTCTGCGTTTTTAGTTTTCTCGAATCTGCAATATTGTGGATGCAACAGATTTTCGTCCTTTGTGGGGGCGGATGGGGGTGGGGCGAAATTCTGAGATATACGTTTTATAGTGACATTTTAAAGGAGTGTGTGTACCAAATTTGGTTACTCTAGCCTTAATAGTCTCTGAGATTTGTGGTTGCCTCAGATTTTCGTCCTTTGCGGGGGCGGAAGGGGGTGTGGCGAAATTTGGACACGAAACGGTCAAGGTCCGATATCACAGGAGTGTGGATACCTGTGTGTTAAAAAGAGAGACAGAGCGAGAAAGAGTGAAATTGTTTTCGTGATTCTGGCTATAATAATTATACGATCTGGTTCAGATTTTGCACTCTGTAAGATATAGTCATCTTCTACGATTCTGCGTTTTTAGTTTTCTTGTATCGTCCAAATTGTGGATGCCACAGATTTTCGCCCTTTGTGGGGGCGGAAGTGGGCATGGCAAAGTTTTGAAATATTTTTGGAGCAGTGACATATCACAGAAGTCTGGATCCAAAACATCGTTGCTCTAGCTCTTATAGTCTTTGAGCATTAGGTGCTGAAGGGGACGGACAGACGGACGGACGGACAGACGGACAGACGGACGGACGGACAGACGGACAGACGGACGGACGGACAGACGGACAGACAGACATGGCTCAATCGACTCGGCTATTGATGCTGATCAAGAATATATATACTTTATGGGGTCGGAAACGATTCCTTCTGGACGTTACACACATACACTTTTACCACAAACCTAATATACCCCAATACTCATTTTGAGTATCGGGTATAAAAAAAATTGCAGTCACCCAAAATTTCGGTATTGTTATTTAGAAAAACTATTCTAAAATTTCATGGCGCCCCCGGGTGGACTTGCAATTTAAACGTACATATTAAGTCAAGTGGAAGGCAAAAAGTGACAGTGACACAGTGAAGAAAAGATAAATAGCCAAAATCTATTCTACATACATACATACATGTACATGCATATGTGCGGCAGCTAAATTGCCAAATTGACCGCGACGTGTGTGAAAATAATTAAACAAACCAAACTAAAAATCACCGCGTCGGTCGTGCAATACCCTGTCTGCAGCTACATATATACAAGAGGAGAGTACAGCACCTGGAATTTCCTATCTTCCCAAGAGGTATTTGTGCAAAAAATTGAAAGCTCGAGTGAAGACGAAAAGATTAAAAAACTCGCAATTATTGTCTTGTGCTGAAACAATTGCACCTCGCTTTCAATTCTTGGCACATACGTATGACATAGTAGAGCTAGATTGCATGCTGTAGTTAGAGTTGAGCATATATATTAATACATATATAAATACATATGTACATCTAACCCTCTTGGACGCAATAACTACACATATAACTCATTTTAACTGCAATCGCTGTCGCCCCTTTCCCCTTTCTCGTTTTCGTTGTGTCAAATATATGTATAGTTGGGTCGTTGGCCAAGCACGCATACCAATACGCAGCTGCAGCGGTGAATTTTTTCGTCTCGCTTTCGCTCTTCACCGTTGCTTATCGTTGTTCTTTTGTTTGGCGCGCTTGATCCAAACCAAACACCAAGTGACGCGCTACCCTGTTTTCGTCGGGTATATTCGTTTGGTGTCAGTAGGATCCAACTATCAATTAAGACAAAGTCGTGCTTCGCAAATCAATTTAGCGTCGATCGTTGTCGGTGCATACGTATACACACAACATTAATTCTTCAGAACTGCAGCGGTGAAATTTTTCGTTTTCGCTTGTCACCAGTGCAGTTCGTTGGTATTCTTGTGTGGTTTTCGTGTACGCGCCAGCCAAGCGACGCTATACCCTACATTTTTCGGGTATATTGGTTTTTCACCTCGTTTGGGTACAATTACCCATTATTTCATTGAGTGCCTCGGCATTAAATACGATCGTCCTTGAAGAGCTGAAGAAAAAGCGCAGTTGCCGTGTCAAAGGCATTCGTTTATTAGCGGACCGTTTAGAAGCGGGGGATATTCCGCTGGTATTGACGGAGCTCGAGTGCAGACTCGAAACGCTGATGCGTAGCATTGACACGGCACGCGAACTTCAAGAGAAGATTGAAGATATAGACATTGACGATGAATTTGGAGTCGAGTTGGAAGAACTCTCAATTGTCACAAAGGCAAAATTAATGTCTCTCATTTGCGCATTAAAGACAGCTGATGAGACAATACCGGCAGTACCAGCTTATGGTGGCCCAACTCGTGCTCGCCTTCCGAAGTTAGCTTTGCCGCAGTTCAGCGGCAACTTTTCGGACTTTAAAAACTTCATAGGTTTATTTGAGACTCTAGTTCATAATGACCAAAGCATTCCAATTATCGAAAAGTTCAACCATTTGCTTTCGTGTCTCTCCGGTGAAGCGTTGGGAACAGTTAGGGCTTTCCAAGTAACCGAGACCAACTACGAGAAAGCAATGGCTAGCTTAAAACGGGTCTACGATAATGATTGTCTGATCTTTAAAAATCACATTGATGCCCTATTTAATCTTCCCAAAATGACCCAGCAATCAGCATCGTCCTTAAGGAACCTTATCGATACCGCCTCATCCATATATGGTTCGTTGTTGTCGATAGGCGATGATAAAAAGATCTCGAATGCGATGATTATTCATCTCGTCTTGAGCAGAGTCGATCCGGTGACCAAAGAGAAATGGGAAGAACAGCTCGATTATGACAAACTGCCACTTTGGACGGACTGTGAAAAGTTGCTTAATCGCAGACATCAGCATCTTTCGGCCGAAAATTCGGACAAACCAAAGCAGGAGCAGAAAGCTGTGCCAAGCAAGCCGCATAATCGGAGCTCATTCGCGTGTTCCACCGCGAATACCAAAAATCAACAATGCAGCTACTGCAATGCGAAAGGCCATTTGTTGACAGATTGCAGTCCATTTGGTCGGCTAGCAGTAATGCAAAGGTTCGAATTTGCAAAAACTGCATCCTTGTGCATCAATTGCAGCCAGGCCACTCTGTAGTACGATGCAAAGCTAAGAAGTGTCGAGTGTGTGGCTGCTCACACCATACCTTATTGCATAGGTACACAGTGGCGAATAAAAGTCTAGCGTTACCATCACCCCCAGAGAATTCTTCTCCTCCTCCCAATCAGAAGTCAACCTTCCACTTCGCATGCTCTCCATGCGACAGCTATGGATAGAGTTATTCTGGCTACGTCGATCGTAAGCGTCCGAACAAATAATGGTGAACATGTTTTGGCCCGAGCTCTGCTTGACTCGGGGTCTCAAACCAATTTTATAACTGAGGACTTAGCACAGCGCTTACAGATCCGTAGGGAGGAGTCGTGTATCAACTTGCTTGGTATTGGTGAATCCAATTCACAAGTCAAGAAAAAGATACACACGGTGGTGAAGTCGCGAATTACTGGTAGTGAGTTTTCGGTTGATTTCTGGATTCTAAGGTCCATTTCGGGGTATCACCCTGATCAGACACTTAACGTGAGTGACTGGAAAATCCCGAAGAACTTACCACTTGCAGACCCATATTTCTTCAAGCCACAGAAGATAGATATGTTGATAGGTGCAGAAACATTTTTCGAACTTCAATCTGTTGGTCAGATTCGACAAGGTCCTGACTATCCAACTCTGCAGAAAACGCTTCTCGGCTGGATTGTGTCGGGCAGATACACTCCAAAGGTGACTGCCACCCAAGAAGCTAGGAATTGTTTGAGTTGTCGAGAAGAGTCAGTGATCCACATCGACAATACATTACAAAAGTTTTGGTCACTGGAAGAATTGCCGTCTTCTAAAAAGTCTTTATCTCCTGAACACAAGTTATGTGAAAAGCATTATAGAAGGACTACTCAGGTCGTGCCTTCAGGTAGGTTTGAAGTAAGACTGCCGTTCAAATCAGATCCCAGTATCTTAGGCAACTCCTTTGAAGTGGCTAAACGGCGGTTTTTATCGCTTGAAAAAAGATTGTCTCGTGACCCCGAGTTGCAGAAAATGTACTTGGAGTTCATGGAAGAGTACCTCTCCTTGGGTCACATGTCTACCACAGACAACACAATCCCCAAAACTCCACATTATTTCATTCCACATCAGTGTGTGTTGAGGCCTCAAAGCACGTCGACCAAGCTCCGCGTCGTTTTCGATGCGTCTTGTAAAACGTCCTCTCAGGTGGCCTTGAACGACATATTGATGGTCGGTCCTACGATACAGGATGAGCTGTATTCGACATTGCTCCGATTCAGACTACACAGGTACGCCTTGACAGCCGATGTTAAGAAGATGTATCGCCAAGTCTGGGTCGCTGATGCGGATAGACAATTCCAGCTCATAGTGTGGAGAAGAGACCCGTCTGAGTCCTTGAGAATATACCAGCTCAACACCGTAACATATGGGACTGGACCAGCCCCATTTTTGGCAATTCGGTGTTTGAAGAGGTTGAGTGAGTCTGCAAAACTCTCATTCCCTAAAGCTGCTGAAGTTATTGACTCCGACTTCTATGTCGATGACATGTTGACTGGTGCTGGTTGCGTAGAGGAGTTAAAGACAATTAAGTCTGATGTGGCTCAGGTTCTTCAAACCGCTGGGTTTGAATTGACTAAATGGTTTTCGAACTCACCTGAGGTCACCGCATCCGAGAGCACAGTTAAACCGATAACGATCTCGGACTCAGAGTCAACTAAGGCGTTAGGAATATCGTGGCTGCCACACGAAGACGTCTTTAAGTTCCAAATTGACACGTCAGTTATGGGTCTCCGAGCGACAAAACGGAACATCTTATCGGTGACATCAAAGCTGTTTGACCCCCTTGGCTTGTTAAGTCCTTTAGTAATTAAGGGAAAGATCCTACTGCAGGAGCTTTGGCTCAACAAGCTAGATTGGGATGAGTCAATTCCAATGAACTTGGAAACAGCATGGAACTTATTAAAAGAATCCTTGGGTCAGTTGGAGAAGATTACCATACCTCGATTTGTGCATACTGATCCCATGTCACCGATTCAAGTACATGCCTTTGCCGACGCATCCATGAGAGCTTATGGAGCCTGCGTCTATATCCGTAGAAAGACTGCAGAAGGTTTCAAGGTCTCCTTGTTGACTGCAAAGTCGAAAGTAGCGCCACTCAAGACGAAAACGCTCCCAAGGCTTGAGTTATGTGCCGCTCACCTTCTAGCAGACCTTTGTCACCGAATCAAATCACTGCTCAAGGTTCCAATTGAGAAAATGATATTCTGGTCAGATTCAGAAGTTACTCTTCATTGGATCAGATCCCACCCTTCGTCGTTGTCAACATTCGTTGCGAACCGAGTAGCGGAGATTCAAGAGTGGTCAAGTGAAGCTACGTGGCGGCATGTGCCAACAAAACAGAACCCAGCAGACATAGTTTCGAGAGGTTGTGACGTAGAGGAAATCGTGCAGTCGATCTGGTTTGGTGGACCAGAGTTCTTAAAGTTTGAAGAAGAGAGCTGGCCCAGAAATCCACACTTCGAGCTTTCCGAAGAAGAGATACAGATGGAAAGTCGGAAGAAATCGGTCGGACTGACCGTCGCGGCCAAGCCAAATTACTTAGTGGATGTAATCGAGGGATACTCGTCACACCTCAAACTGCTAAGAGTGTTCGTTTTCGTGTTCCGCTTCATCCGAAAATGCAAAAACAAAAGTCTCAACTTTGGAAAAATTCCGTCATCCGTAGAATACGACGAGGCGTTTCTAAAAATAGTCGAAATAACACAGAAAAATGAGTCTCAAGAAGATATTGAAAGGGTTCGTAAAGGCACCAAGTTAGGCCCCAGTCTTCAGCGCTTGAATCCCTTCATCCATGAAGAGGCTGGGACATGGTGCTCTTTTTCGTTGTTGCGAGTTGGGGGGCGACTAGTTAACGCTCCTATGTCATATAATGCCAAGTTTCCTTTGTTATTGACAAAACGCTCGCAGTTTGTGCAGACATACGTTCGCTATCTGCATCAAACGAATTTTCATGCCGGCCCACGAGCACTCGTGAGTATCCTTAGACAGCGCATTTGGATAGTGAATGCTCAGGCGGTCTGCAGGTCGTGTATTCGTTGCTTTAAATGCAAGCCGCTACTCCAGACCCAAATGATGGGCAACTTACCCGCAGACCGGCTCCGTGCTCTCCGCCCATTTTCAGTATGTGGCGTTGATTTTTGTGGCCCAGTCTATACGACTCTGAAAATTCGTGGAAGGCCCCCTTATAAGTCCTACATAGCGTTATTTGTCTGTTTTGCGTCCAAGGCGGTTCATTTAGAAATTGTCTCCGATTTGACGACTAATTCCTTCTTGTTGGCATTCCAAAGGTTCGTCGGTCGTCGAGGATGTCCGCAACGCGTGAACTGCGACAACGCGACAAATTTCGTCGGAGCAAGTCGCCACTTCAGCGAACTGCGGAGGAAGATCGAGGCGGAAGCGGACGCGATACGCGAATTTGCGTCAAGAAGCGGGTGCGAGTTTGCCTTCATACCGCCTCGAGCACCGCACATGGGCGGACTTTGGGAGGCCGGTGTGAAGTCTGCCAAGGGCCTACTCCTACGGGCAGTCGGAAGCGCTCTCCTCACCGCAGAGGAGCTGGAGACCGTGCTGGTCGGGATCGAGGCGGTACTCAACTCGCGCCCGCTAGGACCCCTAAGCCCAGACCCAAGCGACGGAGACGCGCTGACTCCCGGGCACCTGCTGACAGGCGGGCCGCTCATCGCACCCCCAGCACCCAGGACCCCGGACCAGGAGGGTCTGAGCTGCTTAAAGCGATGGCGGCTTGTCTCGTCAGCCAGGCAAATGTTCTGGCAGCGATGGTCCCGGGAGTATGTGCTGGGATTACAAATCAGATGCAAGTGGCACCAGGAGGAGCCAAACATAAAGGAAGGCGACCTAGTAATCGTCGCCGAGGACAACCTGCCCCCTCAACAGTGGCTCCTCGGAAGGGTGGTCGGAACAACCGCCGGGCAGGACGGAAGGGTCAGAGTGGTCGAGCTAAGGACGAGCAGCGGAGCCACGTTCAGGAGGCCGATACACAAATTGGCGCTTCTGCCAATGGTTTGAAGCCTTCCAGGCCTTCAACGGGGCCGGTGTAGCGCCATTTGAATTATAATAATTGTTATTAGGATAGTATTTCATGAAGTCTAGTGTAAGTTAGGCTAGGGCAAAGCGGGAGCGCAATAAAAGCTCGCTCTCTCGCTCTTGGCGAATTCGCCCCGCTTTGCCACCGTAGGTAAGGTAGGCTTAGAAGAAATTGTTTTAATATATGCAAAGAAGTCGAGAAAAACCCCTGAAATCGAACGCACGCACCCCTTTTCTTTTCGTCGTAATAAAATAAAAAAAAAATTGCAGTCACCCAAAATTTCGGTATTGTTATTTAGAAAAACTATTCTAAAATTTCAAACCCAAAAGGGTTCGCTACAACGCCTCTCCCAACGCCCTATAAAAACCCGGCTACTAAATTACCACACCTCGCCCAAAGTGATTTACTACGCGAACACCCCCCTCCACACATAGCCGCCGATTGACTGGCGCCGTCTTCGTAACGCTGACCCAACACCAGGTCACGCTGACTTCCACCACTCCAGACCAAGCAACGGGCCAAGCGCAGTCTTCCGGGTTCATCGGCTACAAAACGATGACACCGCGGAAGCCCACGACGAGCCCCCAACGGCAAACCCGCCGGCTCGCCAAAAACCTAATGGCCTAATGGTTCCGACTGGCATAGTACAGTCCCGATTCCCCTGCTACTCGTTTTTATACCCGATACTCAAAATGAGTATTGGGGTATATTAGATTTGTGGTAAAAGTGGATGTTTGTAACGTCCAGAAGGAATCGTTTCCGACCCCATAAAGTATACATATATATTCTTGATCAGCATCAATAGCCGAGTCGATTGAGCCATGTCTGTCTGTCCGTCTGTCCGTCCGTCCGTCTGTCCGTATGTCCGTCCCCTTCAGCGCCTAATGCTCAAAGACTATAAGAGCTAGAGCAACGATGTTTTGGATCCAGACTTCTGTGATATGTCACTGCTACAAAAATATTTCAAAACTTTGCCCCGCCCACTTCCGCTCCCACAAAGAGCGAAAATCTGTAGCATCCGCAATTTTAAAGATACGAGAAAACCAAAAACGCAGAATCGTAGAGAATGACGATATCTTTTAGATTACGGAATCTGAATTGGATCGTATTGTTATTATAGCCAGCATCAAGAAAACAATTTCATTTTTTCTCGCCCTGTCTCTCTCTAATACACACGTAGCATAGGCGGCTTTGCTTAGAGTAAAACATTAGCGCCTAGATCTCAGAGACTATAAAAGCTAGAGCTACCAAATTTGGTATCCACACTCCTAATATATCGGACCGAGACGAGTTTGTTTCAAAATTTCGCCACACCCCCTTCCGCCCCCGCAAAGGATGCAAGTCTGGGGATATTCACAAATCTCAGAGACTATTAAAGCTAGAGTAACCAAATTTAGTATCCGCACTCCTGTTAGATCTCACTATAAAACGTATATCTCAAAATTTCGCCCCACCCCCTTCCGCCCCCACAAAGGACGAAAATCTGTTGCATCCACAATATTGCAGATTTGAGAAAACTAAAAACGCAGAATCATAGATAATGACCATATCTATCAGATTGCTGAATCTGGATCAGATCAGATAATTTTTGTAGCCAAAAGGAACAAATCAATTTGCATTGGCTACGCAGCGCCCGACGTCACGCTCAGACTGATTTTCTGTCTCTCTCGCACGCACTCTTTGTCGTGTCGTTTAATATTAGCGGCGCTGCCGGAGGAGAGCCATACTGACTTAGTATCGGGTATAACTGTAGAGTTGCGGTGTCCGCAGCAACTCACAACGTTCCCCCTCGTTATACCCGATACTCAAAATGAGTATTGGGGTATATTAGATTTGTGGTAAAAGTGGATGTGTGTAACGTTCAGAAGGAATCGTTTCCGACCCCATAAAGTATATATATTCTTGATCAGCATCAATAGCCGAGTCGATTGAGCCATGTCTGTCTGTCCGTCCGTCCGTCTTTCCGTCCGTCCGTCTGTCCGTCCCCTTCAGCGCCTAATGCTCAAAGACTATAAGAGCTAGAGCAACGATGTTTTGGATCCAAACTTCTGTGATATGTCACTGCTACAAAAATATTTCAAATCTTTGCCCCGCCCACTTCCGCCCCCACAAAGGACGAAAATCTGTGGCATCAACAATTTTGACGATACGAAAAAACTAAAACCGCAGAATCGTAGAAGATGACCATATCTTCTAGAGTGCAAAATCTGAACCAGATCGTATAATTATTATAGCCAGAATCAAGAAAATAATTTCACTCTTTCTCGCTCTGTCTCTCTCTAACACACAGGTTTCATGGTCGGTTTTGCCAATTGCAAAATATGAGTTCAAGGATCTCAGAACCTATAAAAGCCAGGAGCAACCAAATTTGGTATCCACACTCCTGTGATATCGGACCTTGACCGTTTTCCTGTCCAAATTTCGCCACACCCCCTTCCGCCCCCGCAAAGGACGAAAATCTGAGGCAACCACAAATCTCAGAGACTATTAAGGCTAGAGTAACCAAATTTGGTATCACACACTCCTTTAAGATGTCACTATAAAACGTATATCTCAGAATTTCGCCCCACCCCCTTCCGCCCCCACAAAGGACGAAAATCTGTTGCATCCACAATATTGCAGATTTGAGAAAACTAAAAACGCAGAATCATAGATAATGACCATATCTATTAGATTGCTGAATCTGGATCAGATCAGATCAGATCATTTTTATAGCCAAAAGAAACAAATCAATTTGCAGTGGCTACGCAGCGCCCGACGTCACGCTCAGACTGATTTTCTGTCTCTCTCGCACGCACTCTTTGTCGTGTCGTTAAATATTAGCGGCGTCTGCCGGAGGAGAGCCATACTGACTTAGTATCGGGTATAACCTTAGAGTTGCGGTGTCCGCAGCAACTCACAACGTTCCCCCTCGTTTTTTTTTATACCCGATACTCAAAATGAGTATTGGGGTATATTAGATTTGTGGTAAAAGTGTATGTGTGTAACGTCCAGAAGGAATCGTTTCCGACCCCATAAAGTATATATATTCTTGATCAGCATCAATAGCCGAGTCGATTGAGCCACGTCTGTCTGTCCGTCCGTCCGTCTGTCCGTCTGTCCGTCTGTCCGTCCCCTTCAGCGCCTAATGCTCAAAGACTATAAGAGCTAGAGCAACGATGTTTTGGATCCAGACTTCTGTGATATGTCACTGCTCCAAAAATATTTCAAAACTTTGCCCCGCCCACTTCCGCCCCCACAAAGGCGAAAATCTGTGGCATCCACAATTTCGACGATACGAGAAAACTAAAAACGCAGAATCGTAGAAGATGACTATATCTTCTAGAGTGCAGAATCTGAATTGGATCGTATTATTATTATAGCCAGCATCAAGAAAACAATTTCATTTTTTCTCCGCCCTGTCTCTCTCTAACCCTGTCTCCGACCCCCGTAGCAATTATTAGTTCGACAGTGTCCCGTGAGTGCTATCCGGCGATTGCCTAGGCACCCTCGGCGATGCTTGTCGATATCCCCGATCCCCGTAGCAATTCTTAGTTCGAAAGTGTCCCGTGAGTACTATCCGGCGATTGCCTAGGTGCCCCGGCCCCGTAATAATTCTTAGTTCGACAGTGTCCCGTGAGTGCTATCCGGTGATTACCGGAAGCATTACATTTAGAAGGTGTACGAGATGGATGGGCATGCATTCATGTGTTGTGTTCATGATCGACAGATCTAGCAGAGGAACTCCCGCAAGTGTCCCAGAGAGGGCAGATAGGTGTCTGGGATCATGTCCACTTTGCTGTGTCCTTCGTCATTGCAAATCTGGCGCACCTCTTTCAAGATGCTGACGCCGGTGCCCACGAAAAGCGATTGGAAGCCGCAGTTGCTGGCGAACAGAATGTCCGTGTAGAGACTGGAATAGGCGGGTGAGGTAAGAGCAGGTGGGGCAGGAGGACGGACCACTTACGTGTCGCCAACCATCAGCGTGGACTCCCGCTTGAGGACGCCGCATTGCAGCAGCTGCTCCACCATCAGGGGATTCGGCTTGCCCAAAATCAGCGGCATTCGGCCAGTGATGGCCTTCACGGCGGCCTACCATGGCACCGGCGCCCACAATCATCCGGTTTTTGCCCACCGGATAGGCGGTGTCCAGACAGGTGCCCAGGAAGAGGACCTTCGGCTGCTGGAGGTACGAACTGGCCCTGATTATCTTCGGCACATTGAAGCTCTCATCCTTGCCGATTATCACGGCGCCCACCTCGTGATCCAGGTACATATCCTTGGCAAACTGTTCCATGGGCTTGAGCAGCTTCTCCTTGCCCACAGAGAAGCTGCAGATGTTCTCCTTGGCCAGCTCATCGACAATGGCCGACTCCCCGACGATGTACGCCTTCTTTTTGAACCCCTTCGCGCTGAGGAACCTGGCCACGGACAGCGCCGAGCTCAGTATCTGCTCTTCCTGGATCTCGTAGCCGAACTGGTGCGCCTTCGCGGCCAGATCCTTGGTGAGCAGACCCGAATGGTTGGTCGCCACCAGCACCTGCCTGCCCGAGCTCTTGATCATATTAAAGGTCTCCACTGCCCCATTGATCGGCCGGTTCAGGTGCCACAGAACACCGTCGGCATCGAATATCACCGATTCGATTGTGGTCAGCCACTGGCGCACCTTCTCCTTGGGTATTTTGGTCAGATCCGTGCAGGTACGCTTGAACATGGCTCAGCACGGGACTACAACTGCTCGTAGGTGATATTTTGAAACAACAATAAAACAGTCAAACCACAATTGACATTCCACACAGCCAGTACTAGATTGTGAGTTTTCTCAGAAACCAAGATCTCAGATCCAATCAAAAAGCACTGTTTGAACAGAGCAAGCCCAGCACCGAGAAATAATAGGTACACATCGTATTAACCGCTCTCAGGACCCTTCTCGGGATCCCCCCTAAAGGGCGCGCCAGTGCCACATAAATTTAATTATCAATCAATTATACATTCCCCCCACAGCGAGGGGTATCAAAAGTACTGCCGTAAGAGCGTGGTGTCTATCTGTCTGTCTAAAGTAATGAATGTAGTCTAAGGGGTAAGGTGTAAGGGGTAAGGTGTCAGGTGTAGGGGCCTTAATAGTTTCGGGAGGGTATGAATGGCAGCAAGTCCGAGAGCCTGTGCAGATACAGGTCTGGTATCTGCTGGTACGCAAAGGCCTGCTTAGAGGCCAGGGCATGGCGGACATCCTGGAGACTGCTGACGCCAGTGCCCACCAGTAGAGTGTGAAAGCCGCAGTTGTAGCCGAACTGCATATCCGTGTACATGCTGGGCGGGGGGGGGGGAAAGGCATGAAAGTAAGCGAAAATACCATATAGGAGTGAGAAACTCACGTGTCGCCCACCAGCAGGGTGCGTTCCGGCTCGATGACACCCTGACGTATCAGATGGGAGCAGACATAGGGACTGGGCTTGCCGCAGGTGAACGGGGCCCGCTTCGCCACCGCCTGTATGGCAGCCACCACGACTCCCGCCCCGGGCACTTGACGGTCGGCAGCCACTGGAAAGGCGCGATCGCGATTGGTGGCCAAAAA
Source organism: Drosophila persimilis (assembly GCF_003286085.1). NCBI lineage: Eukaryota > Metazoa > Arthropoda > Insecta > Diptera > Drosophilidae > Drosophila > Drosophila persimilis. Next base: position 22,772 of record NW_020825451.1, on the reverse strand, counting down.
GAGGGTCTTTGGGTCCCGGAGGTATATGCTGGCCTTGGTCAGCTTCAGCACATTGAGGCCCAAGTCCATGCCGACGGCCACGGCGCCCACATTCGCATCTAAGTACATTTTTTGCACCTGGTCCACCATGGAGTTCTCCTGCGTGGAGGCCAAGTCCAGCGGCAGACTCTCGATCCCGACCTGCCGCAGCTCGTCCTTGATGCCCTGGCCACCCACGATGTAGACCTTGCGATTGAACTTCCGCTCTCGCATATAGCGGGCCAGAGCCTGCGCCGAGGAGAGGATCTCGTTCTCGGCTATCAGGAAGCCCATGCTGTCTGCCTTCTTGCTCAGGGCCCGGCACGAGGCCTCCGAGTTGTTGGTGCAGATGAACGAATTCTTGCCCATCGCCCGCAGGGCATTGAACGTATCGGCAGCTCCCGTGAGTGCCTGATCGTGGCGCCACAGCACCCCATCCGCGGCGTAGACGATCGTGTCGAAGGTCTTCAGCAGTTGGCGGACATTATATATGTTTGGTTCCAGCACCTGGCAGCCGCCCATCCGCAGCACTCGCCGCGACAAAACGAAATTCATTCTCAGTCCGTATCCGAATCAATGTGGGCTGATGATCGACTAAGTATCCTCTAAACTCAGGGCATACTATGGCTTGAAATCTCCCCTGAAATCTTGCACTCTGCTTGTGGCTGCTAAAATCAATGGAAAGTTTGTCCCGGGACCCCGTGACCTTTGAGCTGTCGCCGACCACTCCCCGGGACCGTCACGGGCTGCCATTCTCCGATGCACTTAATTCACTAAACTTTTGCTCATTTTGCTACTTTTGGCCAAGACCGGAATGGACCCTGGCTGTGGTTCGGCTTGGGTTTGGGCTGGGGTTTGGGCTTGGGTGCGGGTCCGGGTCCGGGGGCAAACATCGCGGACAACTTTTAATTGTGCGCAACGACTGAAGGCCAAACGGAGCATCCCCCTCCCCCGTACCCAGTCCTGGGGGAGCCAGTTCTCTGCCAAGGATTCGCGCCTTTTCGACCAGCAGCCAACGCCCCGATGCGCCAATTAAAATGGCATTCAGGCTTTATTGTTGACAGGTCCTGTCTCCTACGAGCGACCAAATCCGACACTTGTCCACTGCCCAGCGCCCAGAGACAGGGACAGAGGGAGAGAGAGACATTCCCTCGCACCTTGACATAAATTCATTAAATCTTGTCCGGGCTTTCAAATCTGCCGCAGTTTAACGGATCTCTGTTGAATGGCCCCCGGTCAAATGGCGGCTCACGGCTCTTAAAATAGAGGGCGAAAAATCGACGCAAATTGGCCAACAACCGGGGGGGAGCAGAGCTCGAGACCGTGCCGGGGATAAGCCGCTGCCTCCGGGACGCGACTTTCGAAATTTCCGCCCGCCCCGCGATATGATAATTTGCGTGAGAGGAAAAACGAAAGATTGGGGATATTTTTGAAGCCCCCAGTACATGATTTTCTCGCTCAGGGGAAAAGGAAACACTCACATGTCAATAAAGTATTTACTTAGACCCACGCAGACTCAAACGTCCCATCGAACATAAAAAATACAAAAATTTGCTGAATAACACATCATTAAAATTTGTATATAAACCTAATCACTAAACTCTTAAAATATGTAGTAAGCCAATGTAAATATCACTAATATTAGATCATAGTTTAAGTAAAGCTGATTTGTAATAAAAAAAAAATAAAAAAAAAAATTACTTAGATTTAAATCTATTAAAAATCTATTAAATTTGTAAGAATATATTTACGAGTGTGTCGAATATTTTCAGATTAATTTTACTACAATTTCCATAGTCGGTATCTCAGGGCCTCGCCAATTAATTGCAGCCCAAAAGGAAATCCTCCTTGAAAGTTTTGTCGCCTGTGAAATATATCTAAGCACCTTCTGTCTCTTTACGTAAGGTTTGAGTGTGTGTGGATTTGCAGCATAACTCAATTTCCTCAAGTGGAAAGCGCTTTACATTTTTCCCAGTTTTCGCAGTTTACCCAACACTAGATGGGGCCCACTGATGGATGGCTTGGGGCGGAAGTAGAAGCAGAAGCAGAAGCAGAAGCAGAGGCAAGTGGCAAATCCACATGGAATGCATTCTCCATTCTCTCTGCAAACAATACAAGAGCGGAGCGGAACAACAAACGAGCAAATTCCACTCGACTAGGTATCGAGAGGCAATAGTATCCAAATGGAATTTTAAGCACAAAGTTTGACCAAACTTTTTTCGGAACCCAGAAAAAAGCAGAAAGCGAACCAAGAACCGAGCACCGAGAAACGGAAACTTTTTTATTAAGTTTACAAGAAAAAGTTAATTTCTTGGGCCTCCCTCGGAGTTCAGTGGGGGCCCTGGGGCTGTTGTTTTTTCCCTAATTAATACCTCGAGACGAAGGCTGAAATCCACTTGATTTATATGCTAATCAGTGGCCGGTCGCCGCAATCCACTCTGCCTGGGGGGAGGGGCACTAGTGCCGGCTCGAGCTCGGGGCATCGACAGTCGCTTAAATCATGTTACGGGTTTTTTCTCTCTTCCGAATGGTGGCCCCCTATCTGGTGGCATGGTGACAACAGTGGCCAACTTTAAATTATCCGATATCTGCGTATAAATCATCCGAAGATAGCATCATCAGCTGGGTTCACAAGGCGCAATTATTTGCGGAAAATGTATTGCCTCCCTGCCGTTTCCTTTGCGTTTTGTCTGTCGCCGGACACCCTAGTTGGCCGACTACGTTGCCGTTTCCCCGAGATACCCTCGATAAGCCCCTGTCTCCAGTAGGTATAATCTCTACGGCGGCTGACTGATGGGCATTCTGCTGCCAGGGGGGGGGGGGGGACTTTCGAGTTGCATTTCACAAGCTTGACACAATTGAAACGTTTTTGTTGTTTCATGAAGCACAAACAATACATACCCCACGACTCCTCACACCCCTTCCCGAATGCTAAACATCTAAGCTGTATTTCTAAGGATTTTACCACAAGCACGGACATGACACAACGATTAATAGCTTAACCTGGCCAGGACTCTTCGATTTTGGAGTGGTTATGCAAGCCACAGGAATTCTCCTCGGCCAGGCCTTAAAGAGTCCCTTAAGGGCAAGGCTATGGCCATATGTGCCATGTCCTGTGCTCTTTAAAATACTCAATGTTTCAGCAATGAGTGCACCTTGGTCAGCCGCATGAAATTTAAATTCCGAATACAAGCTCAACGGAGTGAGTCCCTTCCGGCCTTGGCCCCCCCGCTCGGCCACGCTCGCAGGCCCCGCTTCCGGCTCACACTGCGTATGAGCAATGCCACAGCAGTAGCTGTAGGGGGGGCGGCCTTGGGGGCAATAAGGGAGTTTTGTTCTGTTGTTGTTTCTGCGGTTAGAGTTTCAATGTGCGTACATTAAACCAAATTATAGCACATTATAATTTGTGTCTGCAAATGTCCCCCAAAAACTCATTCGAGAGATGCCAGATCTGACGGCAGACAAGCATGAATATTGGCTGGGGGACACTGTATACTTTTATGCAGTGCCCCCAAGGCTGGGCTGAATATACGGCCACATGGCAGTTGAATAAATAAACGATTTGCATATCCACACCAAAGGCGAGAGGCGATTGTGGCAAGGCTACTGCCTGTGTCGACTCGCCTGTGATTGTTCGACTAGAAGTCCAGGCGAAGCGCCTAAGCTGTGCCCATAAACATTGGGCCCTTGCGGAGGACATTCATGGTGCAAGATTCAAAGTATTTATCCGCCCTCCGTTCAGACAGGGTATCCTCTTCCAGGCATGTCCTGTCGCCGACCCTTCTCAACCGACTGACTTTTGCTCAGAGATGCAGCAGACAGCTTGCAGCCTTGCCGCTCCCCGGCAAAACTTAAATATTTCATAAAAACTCCCCTGCAAGGACTTGCCACGGGCCTGCATTTCAGTTAAACAAATAGCCACACACATGTATCACATATTTCGAGAATATTTAAAGCAACGTCAATCATTGTAATTTATAACTTAAGCGAAAACGTAACCAAACCAAAACCAAAGCCAAAGCCAAAACCAAACTCAAGCCATTATTTCCACTTTGTGCCATCAATGCCGCCGGGTGTTCTGGCTGTTCTGGCTGTTCTGCTGCTCTTTTTCCCCTCCAATTGTTTGCTGTGTGTGGCAGCCACTTTTTGTTGCACATTTGCATTTGTGTCCCGCTGACCAGAGCCCGGTGTCCGATGTCCGGTGTCCGGCGGCAGCCGCCACAAACTGCTGCTCGTTTCATAAATCATCTTACACCCATACCCACCCACACACACACGCCCATCCACCCATCCACCCATCCACGCACACACGCATACACGCGCTCCTTGATTTACAGGCCCACAAAATGCTTCAGCTTGTGCTGTTGTTGTCCTCCAGGAGGGCGACGAGAATATCAATTTCACATTTAATATGCAACACCAGATGGGGGCAGCGCCAGGAAATTATAAGAAATCAATTACCAAAGCCCTTGACCCACTAAAAAACAGCAGAGCAGCCAATAAATAACCCAAGTCTTGAAAAAAAACACACTAAAATTTCTAGAAATATAACCCCATAAAAGGTTATACAAATCTCTATCCAATCCTTACATTTTTGTGGATATTGGCTCTTCAGAAAGGGCTCAAGGAAAGAAAGAATGGACCTACCACCATCAGAGACACAGCCGTGGCAAATCCTGTCTCCCCAGGACGCATCCTTCCTTCCATTTCGATCTCCTATTGATAGTCATTTCGACTGATTTCCAGGCTTCAATCCTCGTCGATCATCGTTGAGTGTAGCCCTCGCAGAAGCCAGCGCGATAAATGCTTAGCCCTTGGCAACACAGCAGCAGGGGGGAAAGGATAGAGGAGCTGGATGTGGAGCTGGCCAAACACGAGTACCCTCACTCCTACGCCCCAGCTTAATCAGCAGGCCACTTTCTGACCCAATTCCGCCTTTGTATGAGCCCCGAAACTCAGAGCCCAAAGACAAACCCCACCATAGATGACAATTTAATAAAGCAAATGGTGCGCGCGGTTGGCGCTTGTTTGGGGGCGGAGTGGGAGGGGGGGGGGGGGGGGGGGGGGGGGAGTTTCTTTGCCATTTGGATTAAGCCATGCCCAAGACTGCGGCAGCGACCATGAGTTCTACGGCACAGCCCCATCGTTAATCAATTAAGTTGGCGTTTTTATATGATTGCTTTCAGGGCTACATGTATACTATATGTATGTATGTGTGTATATGTGTACTTAAGTAGTTATATATATATAGATTCGATTCCCGCACAAACGATGCCCCGCCACGCGCAAATATAATTAATGATCAAGTGTCAACCGAAACATTTCCGACCCCATAAAGTATATATATTCTTGATCAGCATCAATAGCCGAGTCGATTGAGCCATAACTGTCTGTCCGTCTGTCCGTCTGTCCGTCCGTCCGTCTGTCCGTCCACAATATTGCAAAATCGAGTAAACTAAAAACGCAGAATCATAGACAATGACCATATCTATCCGGTTGCCGAATCTGGATCAGATCGGATCATTTTTGTAGCCAAAAGCAAGAAATCAATTTTTAGTGGCTACGCAGCGCCCGACGTCACGCTCAGACTGATTTTCTGTCTCTCTCGCACGCACTCTTTGTCGTGTCGTTTAATATTAGCGGCGTCTACCGGAGGAGAGCCATACTGACTTAGTATACAAATCAGCTTTACTTAAACTATGATCTAATATTAGTGATATTTACATTGGCGTACTACATATTTTAAGAGTTTAGTGATTAGGTTTATATACAAATTTTAATGATGTGTTATTCAGCAAATTTTTGTATTTTTTATGTTCGATGGGACGTTTGAGTCTGCGTGGGTCTAAGTAAATACTTTATTGACATGTGAGTGTTTCCTTTTCCCCTGAGCGAGAAAATCATGTACTGGGGGCTTCAAAAATATCCCCAATCTTTCGTTTTTCCTCTCACGCAAATTATCATATCGCGGTGCGGGCGGAAATTTCGAAAGTCGCGTTTCCTGGCTTTTTGCCTTGGCCCGGAGGCAGCGGCTTATCCCCGGCACGGTCTCGAGCTCTGCTCCCCCCCGGTTGTTGGCCAATTTGCGTCGATTTTCGCCCTCTATTTTAAGAGCCGTGAGCCGCCATTTGACCGGGGGCCATTCAACAGAGATCCGTTAAACTGCGGCAGATTTGAAAGCCCGGACAAGATTTAATGAATTTATGTCAAGGTGCGAGGGAATGTCTCTCTCTCCCTCTGTCCCTGTCTCTGGGCGCTGGGCAGTGGACAGGTGTCGGATTTGGTCGCTCGTAGGAGACAGGACCTGTCAACAATAAAGCCTGAATGCCATTTTAATTGGCGCATCGGGGCGTTGGCTGCTGGTCGAAAAGGCGCGAATCCTTGGCAGAGAACTGGCTCCCCCAGGACTGGGTACGGGGGAGGGGGATGCTCCGTTTGTCCTTCAGTCGTTGCGCACAATTAAAAGTTGTCCGCGATGTTTGCCCCCGGACCCGGACCCGCACCCAAGCCCAAACCCCAGCCCAAACCCAAGCCGAACCACAGCCAGGGTCCATTCCGGTCTTGGCCAAAAGTAGCAAAATGAGCAAAAGTTTAGTGAATTAAGTGCATCGGAGAATGGCAGCCCGTGACGGTCCCGGGGAGTGGTCGGCGACAGCTCAAAGGTCACGGGGTCCCGGGACAAACTTTCCATTGATTTTAGCAGCCACAAGCAGAGTGCAAGATTTCAGGGGAGATTTCAAGCCATAGTATGCCCTGAGTTTAGAGGATACTTAGTCGATCATCAGCCCACATTGATTCGGATACGGACTGAGAATGAATTTCGTTTTGTCGCGGCGAGTGCTGCGGATGGGCGGCTGCCAGGTGCTGGAACCAAACATATATAATGTCCGCCAACTGCTGAAGACCTTCGACACGATCGTCTACGCCGCGGATGGGGTGCTGTGGCGCCACGATCAGGCACTCACGGGAGCTGCCGATACGTTCAATGCCCTGCGGGCGATGGGCAAGAATTCGTTCATCTGCACCAACAACTCGGAGGCCTCGTGCCGGGCCCTGAGCAAGAAGGCAGACAGCATGGGCTTCCTGATAGCCGAGAACGAGATCCTCTCCTCGGCGCAGGCTCTGGCCCGCTATATGCGAGAGCGGAAGTTCAATCGCAAGGTCTACATCGTGGGTGGCCAGGGCATCAAGGACGAGCTGCGGCAGGTCGGGATCGAGAGTCTGCCGCTGGACTTGGCCTCCACGCAGGAGAACTCCATGGTGGACCAGGTGCAAAAAATGTACTTAGATGCGAATGTGGGCGCCGTGGCCGTCGGCATGGACTTGGGCCTCAATGTGCTGAAGCTGACCAAGGCCAGCATATACCTCCGGGACCCAAAGACCCTCTTTTTGGCCACCAATCGCGATCGCGCCTTTCCAGTGGCTGCCGACCGTCAAGTGCCCGGGGCGGGAGTCGTGGTGGCTGCCATACAGGCGGTGGCGAAGCGGGCCCCGTTCACCTGCGGCAAGCCCAGTCCCTATGTCTGCTCCCATCTGATACGTCAGGGTGTCATCGAGCCGGAACGCACCCTGCTGGTGGGCGACACGTGAGTTTCTCACTCCTATATGGTATTTTCGCTTACTTTCATGCCTTTCCCCCCCCCCGCCCAGCATGTACACGGATATGCAGTTCGGCTACAACTGCGGCTTTCACACTCTACTGGTGGGCACTGGCGTCAGCAGTCTCCAGGATGTCCGCCATGCCCTGGCCTCTAAGCAGGCCTTTGCGTACCAGCAGATACCAGACCTGCATCTGCACAGGCTCTCGGACTTGCTGCCATTCATACCCTCCCGAAACTATTAAGGCCCCTACACCTGACACCTTACCCCTTACACCTTACCCCTTAGACTACATTCATTACTTTAGACAGACAGATAGACACCACGCTCTTACGGCAGTACTTTTGATACCCCTCGCTGTGGGGGGAATGTATAATTGATTGATAATTAAATTTATGTGGCACTGGCGCGCCCTTTAGGGGGGATCCCGAGAAGGGTCCTGAGAGCGGTTAATACGATGTGTACCTATTATTTCTCGGTGCTGGGCTTGCTCTGTTCAAACAGTGCTTTTTGATTGGATCTGAGATCTTGGTTTCTGAGAAAACTCACAATCTAGTACTGGCTGTGTGGAATGTCAATTGTGGTTTGACTGTTTTATTGTTGTTTCAAAATATCACCTACGAGCAGTTGTAGTCCCGTGCTGAGCCATGTTCAAGCGTACCTGCACGGATCTGACCAAAATACCCAAGGAGAAGGTGCGCCAGTGGCTGACCACAATCGAATCGGTGATATTCGATGCCGACGGTGTTCTGTGGCACCTGAACCGGCCGATCAATGGGGCAGTGGAGACCTTTAATATGATCAAGAGCTCGGGCAGGCAGGTGCTGGTGGCGACCAACCATTCGGGTCTGCTCACCAAGGATCTGGCCGCGAAGGCGCACCAGTTCGGCTACGAGATCCAGGAAGAGCAGATACTGAGCACGGCGCTGTCCGTGGCCACGTTCCTCAGCGCGAAGGGGTTCAAAAAGAAGGCGTACATCGTCGGGGAGTCGGCCATTGTCGATGAGCTGGCCAAGGAGAACATCTGCAGCTTCTCTGTGGGCAAGGAGAAGCTGCTCAAGCCCATGGAACAGTTTGCCAAGGATATGTACCTGGATCACGAGGTGGGCGCCGTGATAATCGGCAAGGATGAGAGCTTCAATGTGCCGAAGATAATCAGGGCCAGTTTGTACCTCCAGGAGCCGAAGGTCCTCTTCCTGGGCACCTGTCTGGACACCGCCTATCCGGTGGGCAAAAACCGGATGATTGTGGGCGCCGGTGCCATGGTGGCCGCCGTGAAGGCCATCACTGGCCGAATGCCGCTGATTTTGGGCAAGCCGAATCCCCTGATGGTGGAGCAGCTGCTGCAATGCGGCGTCCTCAAGCGGGAGTCCACGCTGATGGTTGGCGACACGTAAGTGGTCCGTCCTCCTGCCCCACCTGCTCTTACCTCACCCGCCTATTCCAGTCTCTACACGGACATTCTGTTCGCCAGCAACTGCGACTTCCAATCGCTTTTCGTGGGCACCGGCGTCAGCATCTTGAAAGAGGTGCGCCAGATTTGCAATGACGAAGGACACAGCAAAGTGGACATGATCCCAGACACCTATCTGCCCTCTCTGGGACACTTGCGGGAGTTCCTCTGCTAGATCTGTCGATCATGAACACAACACATGAATGCATGCCCATCCATCTCGTACACCTTCTAAATGTAATGCTTCCGGTAATCACCGGATAGCACTCACGGGACACTGTCGAACTAAGAATTATTACGGGGCCGGGGCACCTAGGCAATCGCCGGATAGTACTCACGGGACACTTTCGAACTAAGAATTGCTACGGGGATCGGGGATATCGACAAGCATCGCCGAGGGTGCCTAGGCAATCGCCGGATAGCACTCACGGGACACTGTCGAACTAATAATTGCTACGGGGGTCGGAGACAGGGTTAGAGAGAGACAGGGCGGAGAAAAAATGAAATTGTTTTCTTGATGCTGGCTATAATAATAATACGATCCAATTCAGATTCTGCAGTCTAAAAGATATGGTCATTCTCTACGTTTCTGCGTTTTTGGTTTCTCGTATCGTCGAAATTGTGGATGCCACAGATTTTCGTCCTTTGTGGAGGCGGAAGTGGGCGGGGCAAAGTTTTGAAATATTTTTGTAGCAGTGACATATCACAGAAGTCTGGATCCAAAACATCGTTGCTCTAGCTCTTATAGTCTTTGAGCATTAGGCGCTGAAGGGGACGGACAGACGGACAGACGGACGGACGGACAGACGGACAGACGGACAGACAGACATGGCTTAATCGACTCGGCTATTGATGCTGATCAAGAATATATATACTTTATGGGGTCGGAAACGATTCCTTCTGGACGTTACACACATCCATTTTCACCACAAATCTAATATACCCCAATACTCATTTTGAGTATCGGGTATAACGAGTAGCAGGGGAATCGGGACTGTACTATGCCAGTCGGAACCATTAGGCCAATAATAGCTGTATATCTCTGTAAAACCGCCCGTGAGGTCGACCATTATTCACGTACAGCCGAGGCTGGCTTCCCTAACCTCCCTAGCCATAGCGTAAACACGTGGCCGCCGCGCCCACACGAGGAGGAGAGCGCCGCGGCAAGACGGCAGAGAAAGGGAACCGAGCCGAAGCTGGGTAGAAATCGCTGGAGAGAGAGCGACACGGGCGCGGCGAGCAGCGCGTCGTGAGCGGTAGAGGCCGAGTGAGCGTCGGAATCCTCCCGAAGACCAACCAGCCCGGCTATATATTTCGTACCCAGACCCAGAAGAGGATAGCAAATGCCCGGCCCTCGGCGCGAGCAGTCATTCAATGAACGGTCTTCAGCGCGGTCAAAACGGTCAAAATAGCCGAGAGTAAACGCCCGACCTTCAATGTGATCAGTCAGCGGATCCCACTTTGGGTGTCCCACCCCAAGCGTGATTTAAGTGGGGGGGATTATGTAGTGCGCTTGTTGTAAGAAAAAAAATTGTTTGCATCGACGTCTTAATTTTCCCTAAAATTATGCTACGCGAATAGGCTAAGTCTTCTGTTGGGTTCAAGAAAGCTAAGCTTTTAACACGCCATATTATTTATTATATTATTTCTTTTGGCTGACGTTTTAATCGGCCTCTTCCTCCCACTGTCATTTTGACAAATCGGAAAGAAAAAGGGAAGAACGATGGAATGAGGCCTTGATTTCCGGGAAAAGCAGCTCGCTCTCTCCTCATGGTATCCGAACAGTACGGACGTACTTATCCAGCTCTCAAGAAAAAAATTTAATAAAAGTTAAAAATCAAATAAAAGTTCTCCGTAGATCAGCACGATCCGCCGGCCTTTCGAAAGCAAGACCCCATCCACCCAGTAGAGAAATCAATCCCCCATCCACTGTGCAGAGGATGGTGCAGTTTTTTCCGACGATCGCCCCAAAGCGGGCCACCGTAGAGTTGGGACGCTCCCCCCAACGCCCCAACGCCCTCCACCAAAGCGGTCCACCGTAGAGTTGGGAAACTCCACCTAAAGCCCCAACGCCATCCACCACATCGAGCCCTTCAGCAGTTCCCGAGATTCAGCGCCGGCAGAGAGCGGCCCCTCAGCCGTTTCCGAGCTTTAGCGCCGGCAGCAGCGAGCTCTTCGCCGCCCCAACGCGAGTCGTCGCGACCGAGAGTGGTCCATCCAGCCACCGGGCCAAGAGCCCTAAACAAAAAGTGCCAAGTGATCTTCCTTGCTAATGACAAGGAATAACCAGACTCGTCCAATAAAAAAGAGACCCTGACCCGAATTTTTTTGTCACCGTGCTTCGCCCTAACCTAAAAGTCAGATCATGGCATGTGCAGGTTAAGTGTATTAAATAAACCCCAACGGAACGGGCAGAACTCGTATGAACCTCTTTGTGGCCCATTGTGCATTTACTCCCAAAGAACATATATGCGCTTGTTAGGCCGTTGCCCCTTTTGCCCGTGAAACGAAACCAGCTGCTTGGAGCTTTTTCCGTGCGCCTACACCTTGGTCTATGTATCAAGACCTACCCCCATCGAACCTGAATAAACGAATATATATTGAATAAAGAATAATATATAGAAGTTAAATATGGAATAATTTGATTTATGCACTATATATGCCCAAAAAAAAGTCCCTAAACAAAAAGAAAAAGAAAAGAAGATCAAGATAATCCGGTGTTAGCCGTGGTCATGCGTGTCCATATGTGTGTGCTCTCTCTCTAAAACTTACAGGTATATTAGAAGAGTTTTTCTAATCAGTTACCGAAAACTTTGGGTGGCTGTAATTTAAATTATTTATTTGGCGGGGCGAAAAACTTGATACGCTCGATCTATTTCAAGGTTGGCGAACAACTATATTTTCTTCACAATTCAAATCTCTTACTCCAGCTATCCTACGGTGGCAAAGCGGGGCGAATTCGCCAAGAGCGAGAGAGCGAGCTTTTATTGCGCTCCCGCTTTGCCCTAGCCTAACTTACACTAGACTTCATAATTCATAATTCATAATTCATAATTCCATCTATAACTAATAATTGTGGCCATGGATGGAAGGTCACGCAACACCGGCCCCGTTGAACGCCTGCATCGGCTTCAACACATTGGGAGCGGCGCTAATTTATGTATGGGCCGCCGAAAAACCGCTCCAGTGCTAGTCCTTATTTCGACGACCCTGACCATGCCGTCCTCTCCTGCGTGCGTGGCTATGACCCTCCCTACGATCCACTCCTGAGGCGGCAGATTGTCCTCGGCCACGATGGCGAGGTCTCCTTCCTCGAGGTTCGGTTGCTGCTGGTGCCATTTGCTCCGAATTTGCAGCCCCAGGACATATTCGCGGGACCATCGCTGCCAAAACGCTTGCCTGACTGACGAGACAAGTCGCCATCGCCGCAAGCAACTGAGACTCTCCTGGTCCGGAGTCCGCAGTGCTGGGGGGGCGATGAGCGACCCGCCTGTCAGCAGGTGCCCGGGTGTTAGGGCCTCGCCGTCGCTTGGATCTTGGCTGATGGCTCCCAGCGGCCTCGAGTTCATTATGGCCTCGATGCCGACGAGGACTGTGGCGAGCTCTTCGGCGGTTAGGAGCGCGCTGCCTACCGCCCGTAGGAGTAGGCTCTTGGCAGTTTTTACACCTGCCTCCCATAGCCCTCCCATGTGAGGAGCTCGCGGCGGTATGAACGCAAATTCGCATCCGTTTTTTGACGCAAAGTCGCGAATTGCGTCTCCCTGCTCCTTGAGCCTGATCCGCAGAGTGCTGAGATGGCGGCTCGCTCCGACGAAGTTCGTCCCGTTGTCGCAATGAACGACTTGGGGATATCCTCGGCGCCCGACGAACCTTTGAAAAGCCAACAAAAAACAATCAGTGGTTAGATCGGAAACTATTTCTAGGTGAACCGCCTTGGACGCAAAAAAAACAAAAAGCGCAATGTATGACTTGTATGGGGGCCTTCCGCGAATTTTCAATGTCGTGTGCACTGGTCCACAAAAATCAACGCCGCAAATTGAAAATGGGCGGAGAGCACGGAGTCGATCTGCGGGTAAATTCCCCATGAGTTGCGTCAGCAATCGAGGCTTGCATTTAAAACAGCGCATACATGATCGAACTGTCTGACGGCAGACCTCCTGAGCGTTCACTATCCACACGCTCTGTCGAAGGATGCTCACAAATGCTCGTGGGCCGACATGAAAATTCGAATGGTGCAGATGACGAATATAGCTTCGCACGAATTGCGAGCGCTTAGTCAAAAGCAGAGGAAACTTGGCATCGTATGATATAGGAGCTTTAGCTAGTCGCCCCCCCACTCGCAACAACGAAAAGTTACACCAAGTCCCTGTGTCTTCATGGATGAATGGGTTCAACCGCTGAAGACTAGGACCAATTGTAGATCCTTTCCTAACCTTTTCGATTTCTCCTTGATACTCGTGATGCTGGACGATTTCGACAATTTTATAAAAGGCTTCATTGTATTCGGTCGGTGAGATAGTTTTTTCGAATTTTAGGCTTGGGTCTTTACATTTTCTTATAAAGCGGAACACATACACAAACACTCTAAGCAGTTTGAGGTGTGACGAGAATCCCTCGATGACATCTAACAGCTCCGAACTTCGCACAGCCGCGGTCAGCCCGACCGCAGTCTTCCTCTTTTCCAGCTGAAGATCATCGGAGTGTTCCAAATGAGCGTTCTTGGGCCAGTTTTCTTCTTCCTCTTTCAGAAATGATGGTCCTTCGAACCAAATTGACTGAACGATTTCGTCGACGTCACAACCTCTTGAGACAATATCTGCTGGGTTCTGTTTCGTGGGTACATGCCGCCACGTAGCATCATCTGACCACTCTTGAATCTCAGCCACTCTATTTGAAACGAAAGTCGACAACGACGATGGATGAGACCGGATCCAATGGAGAGTTACCTCTGAATCCGACCAATAAACGACTCGTTCAATGGGCACGTTTAATAGGGGCTTGATTCTGTGACAGAGATCTGCGAGAAGGTGAGCGGCACATAACTCAAGCCTTGGGAGCGTTTTGGTCTTGAGCGGCGCTACTTTGGATTTCGAAGTCAACAATGATACTTTTAAACCTTCTGCAGTTCTGCTACGTATATAGACGCACGCTCCATACGCTCTCATGGAGGCGTCAGCAAAGGCATGTATTTGAACCGGTGACATCGGATCGGAATACACAAACCGAGATATGGATATGTCTTCCAATTGAGATAGTGTATTTTTCAACTTATTCCACGCTGTTTCCAAATGCAGCGGGATCGACTCATCCCAATCTAGTTTGTTAAGCCAAAGCTCCTGCAATAGGATCTTGCCTTTTATAACGATAGGACTTAATAAACCTAGGGGGTCAAACAACTTTGATGTCACCGATAGTATGTTCCGTTTTGTCGCTTGGAGACCCATAACTGAATTGTCAATTTTGAACTTAAAGGCATCGTCAGTAGGAACCATGAGATTCCTAACGCCTTTGTCGACTCTGAATCCGAGATTGTTATGGGTTTGGCTGTGCTCTTAGATGCGGTGATCTCGGGTGAGTTTGAAAACCACTTAGTCAACTCAAACCCTGCGGTCTGAAGAACCTGAGACACTTCGGACTTAATTGCCCTTAGCTCCTCTACGCATGCAGCACCAGTCAACAAGTCATCGACGTAAAAGTCGGACCCAATAACGTTAGCAGCTCTAGGGAATGAGAGCTTCGCAGACTCACTCAACCTTTTCAAACACCGGATAGCTAAGAATGGGGCTGGTCCAGTCCCATAGGTTACAGTGTTGAGCTTGTATAATCTCAAGGATTCAGAAGGGTCTCTTCTCCACACTATGAGCTGAAACTGCCGATCCGCTTCGTTCACCATCACTTGGCGATACATCTTTTTAACATCAGCAGTCAGGGCAAACCTGTGCAGACGGAAACGGAGCAGTGTCGAGTATAATTCCTCTTGAATGGTAGGTCCCACCATCAGAATGTCATTTAAGGCCACCTGTGAGGACGTCTTGGACGAAGCATCGAACACGACTCGGAGCTTGGTAGACGTACTTTGGGGCCTCAGAACACACTGATGAGGGATTACGTAGTGTGGAGTAGACGGAATCGTATTGTCAGTAGGAGACATATGACCTAAGGAGAGGTACTCTTCCATGAATTCCAAGTACATTTTCTTCAACTCAGGGTCACGATGCAATCGTCTTTCAAGCGACAAAAACCGCCGTTTCGCAACCTCAAAGGAGTTGCCTAAACAATTTGGATCTGATTTAAACGGGAGCCTTACTTCGAACCGACCTGATGATAGTACCTGAGTCGTCTTACGATAGTGTTCTTCACATAGCTTGTGCTCAGGTGTGGCAATTTTCTTGGTAGATGGCATTTCTTCCAGTGACCAAAACTTTTTCAAGGTCCTATCGATGGATACTAGCAACTCTTCACTGCAACTCAAACTGTTTGTAATTTGAGGAGCAGAACTCCTGGAAACATATTTTCCCGACACAACCCAACCAAGAAGGGTTTTCTGAAGAGTTGGAAAGTCAGGACCTTGTTTAATTTGACCAACAGCTAATAATTCAAAGAACGATTCTGCTCCAATTAACATATCTATTCTTTGTGGCTTGTAGAAATAAGGGTCTGCCAGTGGTAGGTTCTCTGGGATTCGCCAGTCAGTCACATTCACTGACTGGTCAGGGTGATAACCTGAAATTGATTTCAGGATCCAAAAATCAAAGGAGAACTCACTACCATTTATTCGCGACTTCACCACTGTGTGTATTTTATCCTTTACTTGAGAATTAGATTCACCAATTCCAAGCAAGTTAATACAGGACTCCTCTCTACGGATCTGTAAGCGATTAGCGAGGTCCTCGGTAATGAAATTTGTTTGTGATCCAGAGTCGAGCAGAGCTCTGGCCAGAATGTGTTCACCGCTCTTAGTTCGGACGCTTACGATCGACGTAGCCAGAATTACCCTGTCCAACGCTGTCGCATGCAAAACATGTGACGTGGAAGGTTGATTCTGATTTGATGGAGGAGAAGGACTCTCTTGGGGTGGTGGCAACGCGAGACTATTAGCCGACACTGTGTATCGATGCAATAATGTATGATGTGAGCGGCTGCACACTCGACATTTATTGGCTTTGCATTTTACAACAGCGTGGCCTTTTCGCAGACAATTAATGCATAGGGATGCCGACTTAGCAAACTCAAACCTTTGCATCACCGAGAGACGCGAAAATGAAGGGCAATTTGACACTACATGGTCTCCTGAATTGCAGTAGCTACAAGTTTGCTGAGTTCTACTGTTGGTGGAAGTGGAAGAACAAGCAAATGAACTGCGATTATGTTGCTTGCTTGGCATGACTTTGTCTTGCCTTGGCTTGGTCGATTCTTCAGCAGACAGATGCTGGTATCGACGATTCAAGACTTTCTCAAAGTCGGACCAAAGCGGCAACTTCTCATAAGTAAGCTGTTCATCCCACTTTTGTTTCGTCACTGGGTCGACTCTGTTTAAAACGAGGTGAATGAGCATTGCATTCGAAATTGTTGTATCATCTCCGATCGACAGTAACGATCCGTAAATCGACGAAACAGTATCGATTAGAGTTCTTAGAGATGATGCAGATTGATGCGACATTCTCGGCAGATTGAACAATGTGGAAATATTATTCGTGAAAATCAAATAATCGTTGTCATACACTCGTTTTAGGCCAGCCATGGCCTTTTCATAATTTGCCTCGGTGACTTGGAACGCCTTTATTGTTCCTAATGCTTCATCAGAGAGGCACGAAATCAAATGATTAAATTTTTCGATCACCGGTATGCTGTTGTCGCTATGGACTAGTCTTTCAAAAAGGCTAATGAAATTTTTTAATTCCGAGTGTTTACCACTAAATTTGGGTAATGCCAATTTCGGAAGTCTAGCATGAGTTGGGGCTGAAGAAGACACTGGCTTCGTCTCGCTTGCTGCATCAAAGGCGGCGATAAGCGACATTATCTTTCCTTTGGTGACAATTATCAGCTCTTCCAACTCGGCTGCATATGCATCATCACCTGTTATATCCTCGATTTGCTCCTGCAAATGGTTAGCCTTTTCAATTGAAGCATTCAAACAATCTAATCTACATTGTAATTCCGGTAATTGCAAAGGAATCGACCCTTGATCTAATCGATCCTCTAAGCGGCGAATGCTTTTTACTCTACTTTTGAGCTTAATCTTTAAGTCTTCAAGAGTGGGTTTCCTTTTTTCTGCCATATTGGTTGTGTTTTTATTTATTTATTTATTATTATTATTATTTTTTTTTTTTAATTTTAAATTTTTGAACGAGAACGATAATCGAAAACGAATTTTAATTTAATGTCGAGGCACGAGGTATCAAGGGAAAGAGTTGTTGCAAGTAACAGCCGAAAACAATATACCCGTTAGATACAGGGTAGCGCGTCACTTGGCAAGTAACAGCCGAAAACAATATACCCGTTGGATGCAGGGTAGCGCGTCACTTGGCAAGTAACAGCCGAAAACAATATACCCGTTGGATGTAGGGTAGCGCGTCACTTGGCGCACCGTTAAGCTCAAGAGCGGCAACGAAAATTCTCCCAACAAATACAACGCTAGCAGCAGTGGAGAAGCGAAAGCGATAACGAAATAATGCACCGGTGCTGCTGCTTGTATGTATGTGTGGATATTTTCTATACGCCGTGGCTTGGGTCAACGAACGAACAAACTTTGTTTTAACGACGAGAAAGGTAGAACAAAATAAATTGTGCTGGGAGGGGGGGGGGGGGGGGGGGGGGGGCGACAGTGATTGCAGTAAACAAAAGATGTATGTATGTATGTACATATAACTGTTGCGTCCAAATAGCGGTTCACATATGTATGTCTGTTTGGGTCGATATGTATGTATGTATTTATGTTTTTAGTTATATTTATGCAATTACTAACAAAATGCATGCAATCAAGCTCTACTATATATGTATCATACGTCTGTGCCTAGAATTGAAGGCGATGTGCAATGTTTTCAGCACAAGACACCTCAAAGAGAGATCTGAATGTCTTTTGCTCAGCCTTCAATTTTCTGCACAAATACCTCTGATTCCTCTTTTGGATTTTTGAATCCAACTGCTACTTTCCTGTCTTTTTCGCAGGGCATCCCTCGGCGGTAGCAGAATTGCACAAAAATTATTGTTGGCGCGACCGACGCGATGATATTTTACAAAAATTGATTGCCGATTGCACACACACACGACGCGGGCAACGAATATGTTTGCATATGTATACTGCAATTTCTTGTGTCACTGTCACTTGTTTTTTGTTGCCTATAATTCACTTTACAGTCCACCCGGGGGCGCCATGAAAAATTAGAAGAGTTTTTCTAATCAGTTACCGAAAACTTTGGGTGGCTGTAATTTAAATTATTTATTTGGCGGGGCGAAAAACTTGATACGCTCGATCTATTTCAAGGTTGGCGAACAACTATATTTTCTTCACAATTCAAATCTCTTACTCTAGCTATCCTACGGTGGCAAAGCGGGGCGAATTCGCCAAGAGCGAGAGAGCGAGCTTTTATTGCGCTCCCGCTTTGCCCTAGCCTAACTTACACTAGACTTCATAATTCATAATTCCATCTATAACTAATAATTGTGGCCATGGATGGAAGGTCACGCAACACCCCTCGCCGAAAGATCTTTTGGACGTGGCCGGAACATGAAAGTACGTAAGTGAACGAACTCGCTCCCAGTTATCGTTTATAAACTTTTAACATAAAGAGACAAAAACCATACATGAGCCCGGTCGGCCGTATTCTTTGATTTTCCCTAAATTATGTTGGGGCTTTTGTGTTGTAAAGAGGCCTTAAGCCCACGAAAAGCTCAAGAGCTTTGTAAGCTTTAAGCTTTAGCGCAGATCAGAGGCAGCAGGTGCTTTACACCTATGCGACGGTGATTAGTTACCCTTACTTTTGCATTAATACGAAAATAACGAAAATGAAGAAATCTTAAATTACAAAAGTTCCTAGTTAAATATTCGTGAAATTATTCCCAGTATCCTACCATTTGTTTTTGAATCATATATATTATTCATATTATTTAAAATTATTATTCCTATATTTTTAATTCTCTTATTTCCCTAGCTTATACTCAACCCATAACTATATATAATTTTCTTTCTACCCATAATAATAACTGAAAAATTAGAAGAGTTTTTCTAATCAGTTACCGAAAACTTTGGGTGGCTGTAATTTAAATTATTTATTTGGCGGGGCGAAAAACTTGATACGCTCGATCTATTTCAAGGTTGGCGAACAACTATATTTTCTTCACAATTCAAATCTCTTACTCTAGCTATCCTACGGTGGCAAAGCGGGGCGAATTCGCCAAGAGCGAGAGAGCGAGCTTTTATTGCGCTCCCGCTTTGCCCTAGCCTAACTTACACTAGACTTCATAATTCATAATTCCATCTATAACTAATAATTGTGGCCATGGATGGAAGGTCCCGCAACACCGGCCCCGTTGAACGCCTGCATCGGCTTCAACACATTGGGAGCGGCGCTAATTTGTGTATGGGCCGCCGAAAAACCGCTCCAGTGCTAGTCCTTATTTCGACGACCCTGACCATGCCGTCCTCTCCTGCGTGCGTGGCTATGACCCTCCCTACGAGCCACTCCTGAGGCGGCAGATTGTCCTCGGCCACGATGACGAGGTCTCCTTCCTCGAGGTTCGGTTGCTGCTGGTGCCATTTGCCCCGAATTTGCAGCCCCAGGACATATTCGCGGGACCATCGCTGCCAAAACGCTTGCCTGACTGACGAGACAAGTCGCCATCGCCGCAAGCAACTGAGACTCTCCTGGTCCGGAGTCCGCAGTGCTGGGGGGGCGATGAGCGACCCGCCTGTCAGCAGGTGCCCGGGTGTTAGGGCCTCGCCGTCGCTTGGATCTTGGCTGATGGCTCCCAGCGGCCTCGAGTTCATTATGGCCTCGATGCCGACGAGGTCTGTGGCGAGCTCTTCGGCGGTTAGGAGCGCGCTGCCTACCGCCCGTAGGAGTAGGCTCTTGGCAGTTTTTACACCTGCCTCCCATAGCCCTCCCATGTGAGGAGCTCGCGGCGGTATGAACGCAAATTCGCATCCGTTTTTTGACGCAAAGTCGCGAATTGCGTCTCCCTGCTCCTTGAGCCTGATCCGCAGAGCGCTGAGATGGCGGCTCGCTCCGACGAAGTTCGTCCCGTTGTCGCAATGAACGACTTGGGGATATCCTCGGCGCCCGACGAACCTTTGAAAAGCCAACAAAAAACAATCAGTGGTTAGATCGGAAACTATTTCTAGGTGAACCGCCTTGGACGCAAAACAAACAAAAAGCGCAATGTATGACTTGTATGGGGGCCTTCCGCGAATTTTCAATGTCGTGTGCACTGGTCCACAAAAATCAACGCCGCAAATTGAAAATGGGCGGAGAGCACGGAGTCGATCTGCGGGTAAATTCCCCATGAGTTGCGTCAGCAATCGAGGCTTGCATTTAAAACAGCGCATACATGATCGAACTGTCTGACGGCAGACCTCCTGAGCGTTCACTATCCACACGCTCTGTCGAAGGATGCTCACAAATGCTCGTGGGCCGACATGAAAATTCGAATGGTGCAGATGACGAATATAGCTTCGCACGAATTGCGAGCGCTTAGTCAAAAGCAGAGGAAACTTGGCATCGTATGATATAGGAGCTTTAGCTAGTCGCCCCCCCACTCGCAACAACGAAAAGTTACACCAAGTCCCTGTGTCTTCATGGATGAATGGGTTCAACCGCTGAAGACTAGGACCAATTGTAGATCCTTTCCTAACCTTTTCGATTTCTCCTTGATACTCGTGATGCTGGACGATTTCGACAATTTTATAAAAGGCTTCATTGTATTCGGTCGGTGAGATAGTTTTTTCGAATTTTAGGCTTGGGTCTTTACATTTTCTTATAAAGCGGAACACATACACAAACACTCTAAGCAGTTTGAGGTGTGACGAGAATCCCTCGATGACATCTAACAGCTCCGAACTTCGCACAGCCGCGGTCAGCCCGACCGCAGTCTTCCTCTTTTCCAGCTGAAGATCATCGGAGTGTTCGAAATGAGCGTTCTTGGGCCAGTTTTCTTCTTCCTCTTTCAGAAATGATGGTCCTTCGAACCAAATTGACTGAACGATTTCGTCGACGTCACAACCTCTTGAGACAATATCTGCTGGGTTCTGTTTCGTGGGTACATGCCGCCACGTAGCATCATCTGACCACTCTTGAATCTCAGCCACTCTATTTGAAACGAAAGTCGACAACGACGATGGATGAGACCGGATCCAATGGAGAGTTACCTCTGAATCCGACCAATAAACGACTCGTTCAATGGGCACGTTTAATAGGGGCTTGATTCTGTGACAGAGATCTGCGAGAAGGTGAGCGGCACATAACTCAAGCCTTGGGAGCGTTTTGGTCTTGAGCGGCGCTACTTTGGATTTCGAAGTCAACAATGATACTTTTAAACCTTCTGCAGTTCTGCTACGTATATAGACGCACGCTCCATACGCTCTCATGGAGGCGTCAGCAAAGGCATGTATTTGAACCGGTGACATCGGATCGGAATACACAAACCGAGATATGGATATGTCTTCCAATTGAGATAGTGTATTTTTCAACTTATTCCACGCTGTTTCCAAATGCAGCGGGATCGACTCATCCCAATCTAGTTTGTTAAGCCAAAGCTCCTGCAATAGGATCTTGCCTTTTATAACGATAGGACTTAATAAACCTAGGGGGTCAAACAACTTTGATGTCACCGATAGTATGTTTCCGTTTTGTCGCTTGGAGACCCATAACTGAATTGTCAATTTTGAACTTAAAGGCATCGTCAGTAGGAACCATGAGATTCCTAACGCCTCTGTCGACTCTGAATCCGAGATTGTTATGGGTTTGGCTGTGCTCTTAGATGCGGTGATCTCGGGTGAGTTTGAAAACCACTTAGTCAACTCAAACCCTGCGGTCTGAAGAACCTGAGACACTTCGGAATTAATTGCCCTTAGCTCCTCTACACATGCAGCACCAGTCAACAAGTCATCGACGTAAAAGTCGGACCCAATAACGTTAGCAGCTCTAGGGAATGAGAGCTTCGCAGACTCACTCAACCTTTTTCAAAACACCGGATAGCTAAGAATGGGGCTGGTCCAGTCCCATAGGTTACAGTGTTGAGCTTGTATAATCTCAAGGATTCAGAAGGGTCTCTTCTCCACACTATGAGCTGAAACTGCCGATCCGCTCGTTCACCATCACTTGGCGATACATCTTTTTAACATCAGCAGTCAGGGCAAACCTGTGCAGACGGAAACGGAGCAGTGTCGAGTATAATTCCTCTTGAATGGTAGGTCGAAGCATCGAACACGACTCGGAGCTTGGTAGACGTACTTTGTGGGGCCTCAGAACACACTGATGAGGGATTACGTAGTGTGGAGTAGACGGAATCGTATTGTCAGTAGGAGACATATGACCTAAGGAGAGGTACTCTTCCATGAATTCAAGTACATTTTCTTCAACTCAGGGTCACGATGCAATCGTCTTTCAAGCGACAAAAAACCGCCGTTTCGCAACCTCAAAGGAGTTGCCCTAAACAATTTGGATCTGATTTAAACGGGAGCCTTACTTCGAACCGACCTGATGAT